>NW_015114343.1:93881-140549 GCF_001443285.1 Poecilia latipinna | reverse complement strand
GCTCTGCTTCTACTTTGCTTAGATGTTTTCAAGATGTTTGATCTTGAAAACAAATTGTAGGGAGTTTCTAACTTTTAAGAGGGTCCAAGACAGCTCCTGGTTGGATGAGCAAAGATACGCCTTATTTGAATAAATTAAAGAGAAGAATACGCCTTTACTATAAAAATTTGTGCACGTGAGGAACAAACTAGATTTGCCGTTGCAATTCTCCAAAGACGTCTTTGCTTTATGTTTGTCGTTTCCATCTTTTGTCCTTTTCCCTCTCTCAGGTAAATTCATGTGTTGTTTGTGCTCTGAGGTTTCTGATGTTATGTGATGTGCTTTTCTGGTGATAGTATGCATCTGTCTTGAATAAATGCTGATTATTGTGACGCTGATACCTCTGTGAGATCTCAGTTCTTTGCTCACAGCATTTTTTTAAATCCAGGAATATGAGAGGATATAGCGAGTAAAAGATAATCCATCTTCTCTTAACAAGCTCAACAGTTTATCAGATGTTACTTAATTCTTTTAATTACTTTTATAATAAGACTGAACTAACTGTTAAGGAGCAAGCTGCACTGATATTCAGCAAACTGGGTATAACCAAAGCATTCTTTCATGACAACGTTGATTGAACCCATACTAGTAAAATGGACAATGCCTATAATAGCCCCATTGTTGACCATTCTTTTTAATAAAAATGGTTAATTATGTTTGCTTATGTCTAACCATGTTTTCCTACTCCTACTCAGTCCTTTATTTATCTTAAATGCATAACCACTTGCGTTGTAAGCAAAAATGCTCTGAGCAGAATTTTGAGACCAACTTGGGTTTTGACCCATCAATACTTATTTTAGCCAATAATAATTTCTCTTTTAGAATATCTACAATATAATTAGATACAAGGACAACATTTAAAATGATTTTTAGGCGTCTGCCTGTGAGTGGTCACTGATTATTTATGTTAGGAACAGAAGCAGTTTCAATCCACTTTGTTCAGTATCATGTTTGTATATGCTAACAAGGTTTACTGAAAAAACAGTTTTTGTTGCAATTCTCTAAGGAATCTTGGCCCTACAGGTAACTGTAAAATTACAAAAAGTCTAAAAATATTTCAAGATCCAGCATATTCAATAATACATAGAAGCTGAATGCTCGAAAGGAAGTCAGAGGAACTCCAGTGTAATCTGTTCAGCCTTCCATAACCTAAATAAACCTCATTCATGTGTTGACATAGTGCAGAAAATATGCTTACATTGATATATCTCTGTTCTCACTCTGACTTAGTCACTGAATTCATCACTGATGCTAATGAAATCTTATTTTGAGTCTCAATCCTCTCTGTTGATGTATGATGTGAAAAATAAGAATCTTTAGGAATGAAACTGAAACTGTGTTTGGGAGTACATGCAATTTATCATTCTTTTGGACTCTTTTGCCTTTTACAAAGATTGTGGCTTAGTTTTTACTGAAATAAATAATTTAAGTGTGCAACACTACCAGTCTCATAATATCATCCATCTGAGATTTAATGTACCAAATCCATCCAGGGCCATTGAATGAAAACAGAACTAAAGGGAGGACGACTGTTGACAGAAGCCAAAAAGATTAATCATGTTTTTTCCAAACTCTGGTTGTAATAAATATTTACTTGTGACTTTAAAACCATCAGAATTGTTTACTCCCATAAGGCTCAAAATTCAATGTCCTGGAAACAGAAACAAAATACATCATGTTCCTTTCAGCTAATCACAAATCCTCCCTGCCTCCCTCCTCCTCCTCTGTCCTCTGAGCTCCACACTGACACTCTGTGCCACCAGGTTTAAGGCTGTGTGAAAACAGTGCAGCAACTACAGGCCACAGCTGACTAAATCCCAGACTGCTTATGCAACCAGCGGGCATTGCTGACTGGCCAAGCATATTCTGCTGGCCAAGGCGATGATTGCCGCCACGTCCGCCTCCGCTCATGCAGCCGCACTGTCCTCCAACAATTACAGCAATGCCATCTTCATCCTCTTTTATGCATGTGGAGCATAAGTCCACATCATTTCCCTATACAGTGACAGAGATTTAGTCATTTGTCATCCGAAAGAAAATGCTGGCATGGTCAGAAGAAGTTGTTGACCACACATACACACAGAATCAAACTCATTTTTTTGGTGTAAGACTAAGAAATTCGGCACTGACAGGCACCAGACAGTATGAGGGAAAAATAATGAGAAAGGAGAGGCAGGGACTGCGGGACGTTATGACAAGGACCACTGAGCAGCAAAGAGGAGATAACGAGAATACCTTCAGCCAGCAATACCTGCGTATACAATAGCAGATGTAGGGGATTTGTAGCAACATTCAAAGCTAAGAGTGTCAAGTTTCAGTTTGGTTCTTGTAAGCCTACAATTAAAAATCTGATTAAGTGTGGTGTGCAATTTGTATTCAGCACATTCAAATTTCTTAGGAAATATATGTGAACAAACAGTACCAATAAAGCTCAGGGGACACAACAAATGGCTCAGGGATGAAGTTATGGAGAGGGTATATCCAGGGTTAGCCTATAAAGTGATATCTCAAGCTTTTAACATGTCAGTGCTCCATTCAATCCATCAAAACTAGCAAAAACAAGCCATCCCCGTAAACCCATAAGTGGAAGATGATTCTCTGGTCAGATAAGACCAAAACATTTTCTCTACACAGAAAATCGTATGCATGGCAGACAATATGACAATTCATTCATTTACTCAGAACAAACAACTAATTGGTGGTGCAACTGGACCAACTACCTCCTCAGTTTTGAAGGAAGAGCCACTTAGATTTTGCTCTGCACCTTTATACTGAAAAAAATGTTGGCAATAAAGACATTTATCAAGTCCATATTATTAATATTATTGTATATTTTTACCTGTTTTATGCTTCAGTTGGTTTTTGCATTAAAAAAAGCTGCAATAACGTCTTCTGCAAAGAACACCCAAATCTGCCAGAGCTCACAAATCAAGTTAAATGACCCAGTTGTGCCTGCTCACAGCGGTCATATTAAAAATGCAGTTGCAGGTGCTGCATCCTTAAAGTTAGAGAAGCATAAAAATGTGACACATGGAAAATAAATCTGGGCTCGGATACATCTTTTTATGTGAAATTAAAGTCATTTGTGAAACCTTTATTAATTGAAATAAGAGTTATTTGTGTGTGTGTGTGTGTGTGTGTGTGTGTGTGCGTGTGTGTACGTGTGTGTGCGTGTGTGTGTGTGAGTGTGCGTAACCATCACAAGTTATTGGATTGCAGCTGCTGGGGTCTTTCACTGACAAATAAAGAGTAAAAATAAATTCAACTGAATCTTATTTACAGATATATATCACCAAATCCAGGCAGATTACAAGCCATACCTACGTGAAAATATATATGTATTTTAAATCCAGTGAACATTGCAGTGTGCCACAGTAGAGATGAGAAATCCCTTTCACCAGAAAGAGACCAATAGCAGAAGCAGACTCAGCATGAGAGGCCATCTGCCTCAACTGGTTGGGGGTTGAGGGGACATTTAGGAATTCTTCAAGGCCTAAAGTCCCCTTCAAATGATGGGTCACTTTCCACACAACAATATATCATAATACCAGAAATTCCAGTCATTAGTCATAGAAGACTATGGAATTCAAAAGTGGCCAAAAATAATAACGAAGAAATAGAGTGCATTTCATATAACAATAGGTTGTCCAGTGTTTACTACAAAGAGGAAGAAGGAATGATGCAATATGGATTTTTAAAAAGTGTTTTTGAAAGGAAACATAACTTCTGCACCTCAGCTCAGCCGCATGACTAAGTTGATTGTAAATTACTGTTTGTGTCACTAGGTGTCACTGTGTAGTAATTCTACACATAGTAAATTCAGTTTTGTTGGCCAAGTTTAAGCACACAAGCAAGGAATTTTACTTTGGTTTTACATCTTGTGGACATATCGACATTTAACTCTAAATGTATGGAGTTTACAAATTTGCTTTTCTAAAAGTGCTGTTTGTAAAGGTATATTCCAGACTTTATCATATTAGACAGTGTTGTAAAAATAAGTATCAGAAGTTGAATTTTAAATGTACCATATGTCAAATTGCAGTAATCATTGCAATATCAAAGTGTGAAATTTCACATTTGCATTTTAATAATATTTTGGCCTGTTGGATAAAACTTTTACTTAACTCATTGCAAACCCTTGATATATATTTTTAGCAGCTGAGATACTAAAGTTAATAAAGTGTCATGGAACACTGTCATAAACAAAAAAATTGGGTAAATGGAGGGTTTAACATGATCACCTTTGTCAGAACAATGTTTTTCTGATATTTCGCCACCTTTGTATTGAACCCTGGCGAAGGTCTTCAATCATTTTGATAATTTCTTGATCAGAACCACAATGTGCTACTTGAGATTGGACAGTGACAGTCATAATGAGCAAACATTGTGCATCTCATGAAGACCCACTTTTCTCTCTTCTCAGTGAGCCTATTTATCGACCCATTGGACCTGAATTAAATTAGCAATTGAATTCCCCAGAGTCCTTGCACTAATGCATTGCTCTCACCACAAGTCTTAATCAATGGATGCCTAACCGTAAACCACGCAACAATGTAATTCTACTTCAACTCAAAAACAAAATCTAATCTTTTAGATATAGGCAGTCCTCAAAAGTTGGTGCTTCATTAGGGTTTCAGACCCCACGGTTACATAAAGGCAAACACACATACACACACATTTTTCAAATAAATACCTGAGTCATAGTGTTGAGTAAGCCCCGAAAGGTTAAATAGTGTTCCTACTAAATCCTGGATTGTGACATGTTCTGATTCTTCAGCTGGTTGTGAAGACATTTACCACGTTATCAGTCCGATGAGGACAAATGACAGGCAAAGCTACCACCACAACTGGACTCTCACTGTTGTTTAGCCCCAGACTGTTCATGTAACCCACATTGGAAGCTATGACTCATCGTGCTGGAGTGTTTGTAGATGTGCAGCGAGTCGACTTCAGTGTGAAATAAAGGACAAGGTCTTCTCTGACCAGCAGACACACGCAAAACAACCAGGCACCCTCCTCCAATTGGTTTGCAGCAGGATATTTACCTAGATTTTTATTTAAAAAAAAAAAAAATCATTTTAGCAGATTTACTAAATAATCATGAAAAGATCCAAAATAGCCAAACTTCTGGTCAAAATTAATTGAATTTTACTTTTTTAATACTTGAACTACCAAACAGTAAGTTAACCACGAAGTGCTTTGTACAGGAGTTATATCTTTCTTTTTTTTTTCGACTGGATATTTTCACCGTTCACTAAAATTCTAAAACTCAAATCACTAAACTCAATAAGCCTACAATGAAAAGAGATTTATAGATAGTTAAAAATTTATAAAATATTTATTGTATTTATAAAAACACAGCTGTTAAGAATTACTGTCAACGAGTCACTTGTCTGGTGAAAAAAGAGGCGAGTGCTTTCATCCTGAAACTGCGTTTGAAGCTCTTGTTTTGAAGCAAGATAAAAAGTAGTTCCTCTGTTTGCTTTGGTGTCTCAACACAGTCGGGTAATAAGGACATGTAAAGGCACACTGGGTTACAAAAACACGAAAAATGCCACATCACTCTTAAATTGTTTCTCACTTCAGAATTTTGGCTACAAAAGAGAAAATATTGGAATAATTCACCATAATTGAGATCGACTCCCTGGCACTAAAGGCCAGCATCTGGTTTAAAATCTAAAACACTGCTCAGACATGAATTATTCTACACTGACAAGAGATTTTTTTAAAAAACAAAGTTTTAGATTTATAAACCTTTATGCCTTCATTAAAACACAAGAAATAGTATTTCGAATCTCTTTTTTTTTTACATTAATGTGAAAGCATAAAACCCACACAATAGAGCGACTAGTCAAAACTAAAGGATTTTATTTTACCCCTGACTACTGATTCTTAAATCTTAGTTTTCCAAAAAATGCTGCTAAAATCTCCACTGTTGTTCTCCTGTACCCAATATCAGATCTAGGTTTACCACTCCACTCCTCATCCTTTAGTGAAAAAAATTTAATCTGCCAGTATTCAAACATGCAGAAGCTCAGTCTCCAAAGACAAACTAAAATCGGTATTTTATTTTCTTTCTGTTACAAAATGGACTAAAATCTGCATCCTCTCTTAGAAGCAGAGTGCTGTGCTGCAGCCACACAAGATGTAAACACTGTGTTCAGGTGGCGTTTCACAGCCATCATCAGTATTCTGGGAGCCAGTGTTGTGTTGCATCTTAGTCTGCTCAGAGTTAGAGGAAAATCACAAGCACTTTACAGCGCTTGAAAGAATAGGAAAGAAACGCACATGCAGAAAGACGCTGCAGACACACGACAACCCCCCCAACCCCCTCTATGCGTTATCCAAAATGACAGAACAGATCACAAGAGTGGAAAGCAGCGCTGTGATCAATAAAAACATTCAAAATATTAAAGACTCACATTAATCAGCATGCAGGAGCGGGGAGCGCTTTGTTTATAACGTGAATCAGTGCTGGTGTGCTCAGAGGTGATGGGTGAGTTAAAGCACAGTAGGACATGATGCCGCTGTCTGCACTGTGGAGGTCGGGGTGCAGGTGAGGAGACGCTGGAGATTTCTCCCAATACTCACCCTTCAGTGGGTTCCCATTTGGAGGCTGTAGTGTCCACTCTGTCCACGCAGACTCATAATAATAAAAAAACAGGCAGGTCGATGAGAGCGCATACTACAGGTAGGTGAACCCTGACCGACGCGTCCAGCCAGAAGCCTCCGCAGAGCAGTGTGTCGCTGCTGGATGTGGATCCGAGCATCCGGCTCCCTCCCTGCGGCTCTGCGTCCTATTGTCTCCGCATCGCTCTGATCTCCAGGTTGGGAGGAGAGGAGACGAGATGAAGACGGCGCGAGGAAGGGATGGGGAGAGGGAAAGCCCTCCCCCTCCTCGAGGCTCCGGCCAATCACAGCGCTGCTCCGCTGGGAGCCGCCGCTGAACGCTGTCTCCGTACAGACTATGCTGCCTTCGTGGGTAATCGGAAATATCAACAGTACACGCAAATGCGATAAATACAACAAAATAGAATAAAATAAAGTAAAAATAAACGAACAGCTAAATTAATAGTAGAAGTATATTTACAGGTGCGTCCTAGTAAATTAAAAATATTAATAAAAAAAATTCATTTACGTAAATTTGTATATATTTTATAGATTTGTTCCAGCTGAGTTAGAATAGAATATAAATAGTCTTTGTTGTCCCACAGTGGGAAAATGCAGGTGACAGGAGTATCAAGATATTGTCTTAAAATAATGGCCTAAGTATTTTTTTATTTATTTTTTTTGGCCAAAAACGATTTTGTTTGCTTGTTTTTTTTTTACCTAAATATTTTTTTTGGCAAAAAAGAGGTGGAGATTCTTGAAAAACAAAATAATAAAAATAAAATAAATAAATCACTTTTGACAAACAAACAAACAAACAAACAAACAAAAACAAACAAAACTTACACAAAAAACAATGAATTAATTACTAATAATATAAGCCAATGCAAAAGTTTCACTATTATTAATTATGACCAAAAGCTAATTGAAACCCTAAATTTTATCTTGTAGAATAAATATATTGCACAAAACCACTAAAACTGTACTTTAGAAGATAAATGTTATGTTATAAACATCCTCTTCAACGAAGATAAACTAAATAAGAAATGTCTAAAGAAGCTGTATCTGAAAATATTAATGGAAAGTTGAGTGGAAGAAACAACTGTACAAACAATAGGAATAACTGCAGAATTTGAAGAAAGACACAAGACATTGATTGCAGCAGAATTTCAAGATTCAGCGTAAAGCATCAGAATCAATTTATTGGGGCTCAGGAGACATTGGTACCTACCAGCAGCAGTCATTGAGCAAACAGCATACAACACTCTAGACAGGTCAGTTTAATTGAACATGAGATTTAACTGTTTGCATCCTGTCCTGTAAAGTGTACAGTGAGTCTGGCTTCCATTCAGTGTCAGCAGAAAACTGTTTGTAATTTGTAAATTTTTGGTGGCGTTTGAGTATTTTCTAATCAAAAATATATCAAAACTCGCTATCTAAAAAAAAAACTAAGTTGGCATTTAGCCGTTAAGTACATGTGTAAAGGATAAACATTGGAAGGGACAAAATGAGATAGAAGGGGGGGGAATGACTATTAAACAATGTTCACATAATAAGATAATTATTCATAATGGTTCATATAAGTTTTCTGATAACCACGTAAAAGAACGGAATATTTCAAGGTCCGAGATGTCCTCACAAGTCAAAAGATTCATACTGAAAGTGATGCTGCTTACGAATACAGAAGATCAAAAATGACCAAAAGCTTGAGATTAGGAACCTAGTTCTACCAGAAAGGCAAATGTACAAGCCCCACTTAAACGCAGCACTGGTCCAGAACAAAAGGGCAGCTGTGCAGTGCACTTCTAATCTAAATGTAGCCTTAATGAAAACAATGCAGTAGTCGTTTTTTAGTGATCCAGTGGCGCTGAGTGAATGTGAGATACTGTCCTGGACTGTTAGGATCTGCTCCTGCAGGTCCAGACGTGCAGTGATGCAAAATGTCCTCCCATTGATTCAATTAGAACAGGCTCCAGCGGCCGATCCATCGGAGGAAACAGCTCCATAAATCATGGCGAGGTGATTATTAGTGGAAACTTGTCTCTCCCCATAGGATGTTTTCTACGATCTGTCCTGTATTACAGCAGTAGCTACTCCATGGTGTTAAAAAAACAAAACAAAAATCACCTACAGCAGTTAGACAGGTGGATAAACAGAAGGGATTCACAGAACTTCATGTTCACAAATCTCTACGTCTGTTATAGGAAAACGTGATTTTCAATATTTTATACAAACATCCCCACATCATATAGTGCTACCACCACCTTGTTTCACCATAGCAGATGTTATCTTTTTTCTTCTTGCATTTCTCCGTTTGAAAAGTGGCAGTCAGATGGAAGGCAATGCTTTGGTAGGTTTGCAGTTGTGCCCCTATCTTTCCATTTAAAGACTATGTAATTTGTTTAAAGCATGAAACAGTTTTACAACTTTAACTAAGTCAAATTTTAAGTCTTTTAAGACCCTTATGAATTAAATTTAAGACCTGTATCACGGCAGAAATGTTCAAAATAAAACTGCATATTGTAGTGCCTAGCTTTTTACACGTAACTCCGTAAGGGTGGGCAACAACAATGAACCAGTGGCAAAGACGAACGTCAGCATTTACCTATGATAGACGCAGTTAGCCAGTTAGCAAAGGTACGTTAGCAGCTAGTTAGCGGTAGCCTCCACCGCCTCCAGTCACGAATTGAAGATGTTAGCAAAGGCGACTCAAACGTTTGACAGAAAAGTCAGATTAAATGGTCCTATTAGAAGAAAATGTAAGACTTGTATATGACATATGCACAAAAGAAAATTGCCTTTTTTAAATAGTAATGTCAAGGTTTTTAGTACAGAATGAATGAGCGCGTGGCAAAGACTTACCAATGATGGACGCAAAAAAGCTAGTTAATAAAGGCCATATTAGCAACTAGTTAGCGGTAGCTTCAACTTCTTGAAGTCACAGAATGGAATGAAAATCTGACAAAAAAGTCCAGCAGTAAAAATAAACTGCATAAGATTAAACAGTCCTGCCTCCACAAAATTTAAGCCCCGAGATTAAGTGTGTGTTGCTTTCCCAATTTTTGTTTATGCTGTTAGTGTCTGTACTGTGAAAACTTTGGTTGTCTAAAAATGTTAGATATGTCATCAAAAGTCAGCCTTTCGTTAATATTTTATTTGTAACATAAGTAATCCTCTTTCCACTTTCCAACCAAGTTATTCTTTGTGTTAGTCTGCCTCAATTACTTCAACTTAAGAACCAAGTTACTCAAGTACATAAAACACACAAAAATTATTTATTTAAAAGCACTTATTGAATTTAAAAAAAGGAACTAGAGTAAAGAGTGTGACGACACACACCGGGATTAATATACCTGATATACAATAGACAAAGGTTTAAAAGTGAATTATATGAAACACCTGATATTATGATAGATAGAGTGCAAATGATACAGTGCAAATACTTGTACAGATTTAAAAATAAACTACACAAAGAGAAACAGAGCCAGATCCTTGGTGTGGAGATGCTGCGCCAGGTTCTGAATGCGACACAGGCGGACGTTCTGAGCGTCCCCGGCGTTGTACACTCTGTAGATGTGGTAGCGCTCCTTCTCTTTCAGCGCGAAGTCCAGCTCGTTGGCCGACATGTGGATGAAGGATTTTTCTCTCTTCACTGTTGACTTGACCTCCACGAATATGGCCTCCGCCTCTCCAAAGGCCAGCTTGAAGTCGTAGGGCTGGCCGCTCTCGCCACTCTGATTGCACCACAGGACGTGGGTGGGCCGCGTGGGGTCGCTGCTGTCTCTCCAGTGGCACAGGAAGGAGTTGACCAGCTGCTCCCCCCACTCGCCCACTGCTGCCAGGTCCATCTGCTCGTCCAAAAACACCACCTGGAAAAGGATGGAGCCGTCATCAATAGGGATCCACTTTTTCCAATTCCGATACCGATATCTGGGGGTTAGTATCAGCCGATACTGATCCAATGCAGAAAAACAGCTGAATTGACTAAAAAAAATATTTTTTTAAAGCACAGACATAAATGTACTGAATTACAAATGTATTTGATAACGCTGCACCAGTACAGCACACTAAAATACACCAATAGCTTCACAAGCTTGGTGAAACGTGTAAAAACACAATTAGGAGTAGAACAGCCAATGTAAAATAAATAAAGAAACTGAAACTGACAGAAAAATTAAGTTGACTATGTTGGTCGAACATGTAAAAAATAAACTACAACAAATTAGGAATTCTAAATAAAATGTAAACTAAACAAAGACGATGCGTATAGCACAAAGCATAGAATAAGCCTGAATAGATCCGCACTTATGTGAGATCTACATTTTTTTCAATATTGGGACCAATACAGATATTGATATCGGATCGGTACATCGCCAGTTATGAAAACCAAACCGCAACCAGAGCATCAAAGCCTTGCAGAGAGAGAGAGAGAGGTAGTACTGACGGTGTCGGGTCTCTGGCAGGGGAGCTCCATGTCCTCCAGTGTGGTCCGGAGAGAGTGGTCTTTGTCCCACTGGGGGAAGTCCATGTTCAGGAGAGGACGCTGCATCTCCCCAACTGCTGCCGTCCCCTGGAATGTACCACAGGGAACCACTGCCTGAGGCCCCACCCTGATGGGGAAAACAGGTAAAGGAAGGGTAATAGTTAGGGCTCAAACGATTAATCGGATTTCAGTCAACTATTGAAATAATTGTCAACTAATTTAGTAATTGATTAATTGTTAACTGGAGTACAAAGACTCAAATAAGAGGCCGTTTGGTAAAAAAACCCAACATATTCGGAGCAGTAATTAAGCCAAAACTGTACAAAATATGTATACTTTTTATACTTAAGGTGTATAAAAAGTATTTATTGTCTACAAATACTTTTTAGTCAAAAATCCACAAGTTGAATAGTTTTATCATCACCCAATTCAGATTTACTAACGGACTGCTACGGTATTGCATTTTAGGCAATATGCTGTTTACGTTATTTAAAATATTAATTTAATTATTTATTAATGTATTTCTAATATTGGAACAAAAAGGCTTCAGTGGTTAAATGAAATATCTGTAGAATGTGCATATTTTTATCTGATCATCAGAATAATAAATTGATCGTCAGAATAATGGATGGATTACTAAAATAATCGTTAGCTGGAGCCCTGGTAGCGGTGAATCCCAACGTTAGTTTTATACGTGCATAATTCAGACGTTAGACAAACAGGAGACAACCTACAGGCTGTTTGGAGGAGGCTGGTTGCTGGAAGGTTCTGCGGGCGGCTCAGATGGAGGACTTGGCGTCGCCGCGGGGCCGGCGGGAGCCAGCCTCTCCTCTCCACCCTCGGCTTTATGGGACTCGGCGGTCTCAGACTGCTGGCTGCGCTCTGGCGGGTGACAGACGACACCAAATGGAACAGGAAGCTTTAACACAACGTGCTGAACACACACAATCTGTGAATGTTGCAGAGACAGTTTTCCTTTTTTGTCTTTTTTAAGACTCTCACAGCTTCAGAGTTCTTCTAAGCTAGTAATCAGTGTCACTTTAAGACTCAAGAACGAGAGCAAGGAAAACTATTTCCAAGCGTTTTCTATCTGTTGAGATAACTTTCTGGCTGTGTGGTGAAAAGCTAACACTGCATCTTCACTATTAAACACGGCAGTGGCAGTATTATCAGGGAGGAGATGATTTTCTTCAACAAATTAGTGAAATTGGCTGTAAAATGCTTTCAGTATGTGTAGAACATGCATCAACTAGCACAGCTGACATCAATACACCACTTTGGCTGAATTAAGTGGAATTTGTGATGGCAGTATACGGGGGGATAATCATACTAAAAGGGCCTAGTCAAAGTCCAGACCTAAACCTATTGGAGAATTGGTGGCAAGACTTGAAAATTACAGTTCACAGACATTTTCTATTAAATCTGACAAAGTACAACTCTAAAGGCACGCCACACTTTTAAGATTTTACTAAGCCGTTTCTCTTTTTTTCTTTCTGTTAATTTCAATTACTCACTACTTACAAACACACTGTGGGAGCGAGGGGATGAAATGTGAAAGTATTTGAGGTGCGTGAATATTTTTACAAGGTGCCGTCGTTCACACCTGGAGGTTTTGGAGCACTGGTGGTCGCCGCGTCGGCGCGAGGCTCCCCTGGATGGCTCGGGACTCTCTGAGGGCCCTGAGGGTCTGCAGGCCTGCTGCTCCTGGGGGCCTGGTCTGCCTCGCCACTTCTTTTGCCAGGTCCCGCTTCCTTCTCTGGGTCTCGGTCTTTAGGAGCGGCAGGAGGAGGCCACATCTTTAAGACAGCATCTACCACGTCACTTTTAGGCTGACCTGGAGGAGAGAGGAAGAAAAAAAATCCTTGAATTGATTGAAACACAAGATTAAATGTGTTATTCATGTGTAGAAGAAGCATCTGAGCGACCTGAACGGCTGCTGCCCGTGTTCGACATGGGCGCTCGAGGAGGCCAGCAGGCCAGCGTTTGTTCTCCGTCTGGTTGAGGGGGAGAAATGGTCTCCTCTGGGGAGCTGATGGAAGAGAGGCTTCTGGAAAACACTGTGAAAAACAAAACAACATTTCATAGAGTCAGAAAGGAAAAAAACATTAAATGTCTATAATCAAATCTTAACAAGACAGGAACGATATCTTGGTAAGACATCGTACCTTTAACAAGACTGATTCCATTGCCACGAATGAAAGTCAAAAAAATTTTGGGGTATTCACTGACAAACAACTACAACTATTTTAGATTGACTCATTTCCTGTCAGGAAGTTATATTGGTCATGTTTATATTATACACCAATGTGTTTAGAATTTGAGGCAAATCCTGAAGCCTAATGTTAACCAACTGGACTAATTTTAAAAGTCAGTGGTGGGCACCGCTAGCAAAATATTTAGCTCCCCCGACCTTGAAGAACTAATTATAAACACTAGTTCCATGAATACTAAATAGCTATATCAGCATGGTATTGAGCAGAAGCTAACGCTAAAGTGCGAAATTAACATGGCATTAAGCAGAAGCTAATGCTGAAGTGCTAAATTAACATGGTATTAAGCAGAAGCTAATGCTAAAGTGCTAAATTAACATGGTATTAAGCAGAAGCTAATGCTAAAGTGCTAAATTAACATGGTATTAAGCAGAAGCTAATGCTAAAGCACTAAATCAACATTGTATTTAGCAGAAGCTAATGCTAATGTGCTATGTCAACATGGTACTTATCAGAAGCTTGGTGTTTAACAGAAGCTGATGCTAAATGCCATACAAATATGTTTTTTAATGAAAGCTAGTGCTAAAGAGCTACATCAACATGGTATTTAATGGTAGCTAAGATAAAGTGCTATATCAGGGGTGTCCAAAGTTGGTCCTCCAGGGCCGGCATCCTGCATGTTTTAGTATGGCTCAAATGAAACATTAAAACTACATAATATTTCAAAAACTCGCCCTGTTGAGTGTGGAAACTTCTGCCTGGCGTTGTAGGTCATGAAAAAGATTTAGCGGTGAAAACATCTTTAATCACAACAATACTTGTGTGTGTGTGTGTGTGTTTTGATGCAGAGAGGGAGATCTGCTCCTTTCGCTCTTTGAGCCTTGGCAACAGCTGCGCTTTTATGTTGCCTCACATAAAGTGAGCAAACAAAAAAAAAACATGCGCACACACACCAGGTATCCTCTAGGGGAGAAGAGCAAGACTGTGGTTCAGACTGAACTATAAAACCCTACACAGCTTTCTAAATGGTAACAAAAAGCAATTCAGTGATTCGTTTCCACCTTTATTACAAAGGAGTTCATTTCTTGCCTCTTTACTGGAGAATGTTGTTCTTAGAAAACACAAAGAAATGTAAATTTTATACTGGGATCACACCCAGCAGGGCAAAGTGAGAGTCGGGTAGCATGAAGCTCAATAATTAGCTTAATCTAAAGCATTTAATATTGTGTTTAAAAGATTGAACCTGTACTCACTCTGCAAGAACAGACAAATTTATTCTTTTACAAAAAATAATTTGTATAAATAAAATTCTTATCTACTGGTAATTCTCATAGTACTCGCAGAAAAGTGCCAGGAAATAGACAGAGCCCCATTTGCTAAAATATTATGCGCTTCTCATCTCTTCTGACAAGCTGAAATATGAACAATATTGTTGTACAAAAATGATTAAAAAAGCTACGTACCTTTTGAAAAAGAATAAACTGTGAACAACCAATGATTACAGTTTTAAATTTTACCTTTATGGCTCAAAATACACACCCCACTGAATCATTTGCTCTTTTTCTCCTTTTGAGAATCCCACAGGCTGAACAGTATTTACTAAAAGTTACTTATTGAGTTAATAAACTCAATAAACAGTTTTGAGACTTAAAACAATAAAAATGAGCTGCAACAACTCAGTTTTATTAATCCGTTTAGATAATCAGGTCATTGAATGCTGGTGTCAGCGGTTTGTACAGATAAACTATTAAATATAAGTATTTCAATTTTGAGAAGGGTGGGGGATAACAAATCAACAAGTGATAGGATAACGTGCAACAAACTGATGCCAGCCCACTTTCATCAGTTCACCAGCGTATAGCGAACAGCTGATGGAGATGTTAACGCTATTCTGCTCATTGTGCTTCAGCAAACACTCCGTCCATCCCTGTGTCTGTGTGTGTGTGTTGTGTACCTCTGTCATTGTCCGTCTCTGGTCTGAGGGGCTCTGGGACCTCCCACTGCTCCTCGCCGCTAGGCAGCTCTCTGATGTTCTCTTTTTTCATCAGTCTCTCCAGACCCCTTTGATCCTGCATCAGGTTGTATGACAGTTACCTAATGCAGACTCAATATCTACTGTAGGCTTTTATTTAGGAAAGCACATTTTCCCACCAGTAATATTAATAAATTATTTTCATTATTTGATGTTGTTTGTAATTTGTGCTGCCAGCTAATGATGCCTGTTGTGTGAAAATCTGGTTCCTGGATGGAACCTTTTATTAAATCACTTAATCACAGAGAAATATTCAGCTTTTGCTAATAAATCCAATGAAACTCCAAGCGGATCAGTGATCGTATGGCACTTACACTGTTTACCAGGAGGGTCAGGAACTGCTTCAGCTCCTTTCTGTGGCTGTTGTCTGTGCAGAACAGCTTCACCAGCTCACTGTGATACACACACACACACACGCACACACACACACAGAGGAAAGCTCGTCTCAGACAGTTCACTTTAAAATGAGCTACATGAGGATTCCTACAGTTTTTAATCGAAAGAGCTTTAAAGATTTAACCACAAATTTTCAGTTCAGATGGACAGACAAACGGATGGATGAATGATAAAATGGATGATTAGATGATGATTGAACAGCAGATATAAATTCACTATGAAATAAATTCAGTAAATAATATTTTCCAGTATTTCTCTAGGCTTCATTCAGTCTGCTCTCGTCTCCAGAACTTTCTACGTTCAGGCAGTGAGCCGACAAACCTCAGGATCTCCAGCTTCTCGTGGACGTGGTCCTTCTGGATGTAGAGGTTCTTCTCGTCCTTCAGCAGGCAGATCTCATCCTGCAGCTCTATCACTGCGTTCTCGTTGCCGGCGACGTCCAGCTGGTAGCGGATGTACAGCTTCCCCACCTGGAAACAGATGGCCACAGAAAACAACGTCTGTTTAGGAGGTGGAAACCTGAACCGAGAGACTTCAAAGTTCACGGTCAAAATTGTGCAACAATTCAGTTCTGGTTTCTTTCCTTTGCCCACCTGTCCAAAGGAGATGCGCTTGAGTTTCTCTGCTATGTTTCCCTCAGTCAGGGCCACGTAGACGTCGGCCAGCTCTTCATGGTGGTAGAGGAACCTCTGGATGTAGGGGACGACAGAGCGCACCAGAGACTGCATGGAGGCACAGGGCCTCCAGCTCTCAGTCTGCGCCTCCCATTTGACACACTGGGAAAGATGACGGATACCACAGATCTCCAGGAATGAGCGTCTGTCCTTCTCGTTAAAGGCTGGTTTAGTAGCCCAATCTCCTGTGACCGGTTGACCTGCCGGACCACACAGGAAGTAGGAAACATTCAGATACTCTTTAGCGATAGAAAAGTTGACAACATTTTGGCGGCGGCGTACCGGTTTTACTCCTGGGAACAGTCTTCTTCTCTGGTGGCGGCAGGTGGAGCAGACACACCTCCTTGTGAGGTTTGAAGATCTTCTCCAGCTCTTTGTCGTCTCCGATCATCGGCTGACGACTCAGACTCACCCAGCTGTCCTTAGTGGGGAAGACCTTCTTGTCGGAGACCATGACTGGTACACAGAGAAAAAACACACAATGAGTCACTCAGTCCCACATAGACAAACACTAGAGAGACATAGGAAGCTTTTTCTGTGTTTCTCAGCCTCTAATGACTAAAACACACGTTTCAGTGGAATTGGTGCCAGATATCAGGAAATCACCTGATTAACATTCTTGAATATTTTAATGATCATTTGAGCTAAACCTCCACACAGAGAGAACATGCAGACGCAACGACGAAGATGATGATGTTGGTGTAGAACAACTGGTGCACTGTGCAACAATGACCCCAAAAATGATAGACGGATGGAGGATGAAAGCAGGGAAAAGAGAGAAAGACAAAGAAATAAAGAAAATAAAGCAACAAAAGAAAGAAAATAAAGGAAAACATGAAAAGAAAGAACAAAAGAAGGAAAAAAAACAAGCAAGAAAAGACAAAAACACAAGAAAGAAAATCTTAACCAGAAATTACAAATAGCAATTTGTCAAAAAAAAAAATTATATCAGTTTCAACTTTGTACAAAAGTAATTAACAGGGTTAGTAATACAAACTTTGTAAATAAATCTTACAGATGCTCTTAAAAATAACTGTTTCAATGTTTTATGACCCAGATTCTTACAAAAGTAAAATCCACATTAATAATTAAACCAAACCAACCTTAAAGAGTTTATCCTGAAATGTCTAAAAAAAGACTTAAAAGTACTCTTCAAAATAAAAGCCTTCATGTCTTATAGAGCAGAGTATTGTATAAGTAAGTTCTATGTTTTACTAATGATTTTTACTCAGATTTTTTTTTTACTGCTTTTCTAATTAAAATTTAAGAAATAAAATAAAAGGAAAGCAAATCTGTTGACTTTTCAAAATAAAACTCACAGATGCTGAATGAGCAGGAACTGAATAATGTGTGCAAAACACCGAGTGATGATGCAAGCATCTGTAACCTGTCACTTTAACTGCTGCCTAAGCTGAAACGCTCAGCTGAGTGAAGAATCCTGTTAGAACAACCATCCTCCATTTTGAGAATCCATCCGTCTCTTTCACACCTCTCCCTCTCTGAAGGACATGAAATATCTAAGGGAGGATGAAGGAGGAAAGAATAAAAAATACCAAGTGTCTAGTCAGATGATGTGTGATAGGTGTGTAATACTAAAAACACATTTTTTTCTACCACTCCCTGATTACTTCAGGCCTGGTGTTAATTTGTGCCTCGGTACTTTCTCTCCCCAGGGAGAATATTTCCAGGCTACCGTACCAAATCCGCACCAAATTCTCCCAAGCTGTGTTTAAATCGCGTCTCTATCTCTGACGGACCGACGGATGAGGTTTGAAAGTCAGTCTGATTAAAGAGGTGAAAGACGAGTCACTCACCTTTCAACTGGGAGCTGTAACTCGGATCAAATTTGGTGTGTGGAGCGTTTTCCTGGTCTCCAAACACTTTACGCTTACACTTTTGAGCTGAGGAAACAGAAAGACGAAAAACAGTGAAAAGAATCAAAGGTCATTTGTGTCTTAATTTGTTGTCCGATTATGTTTTTGTGGTGTTTTCTACTGACTATTTCCATCTAATGAGTTCATTTTAACAAAGCTAGCTTCGATATGATTTAGTAGGATTTTATGCAGCTGACAAGTGTGGAAAATTATCAAAAATTTGTACAAATATTTAGGGATTATACTGATTTATCATATCATGTATAGACACTGTGAACATTATCACAATAAATGCCAATTGTGATTCTAGTTTATGTTCATATAGCCCACAAATAAAAACATTTAAGGTGAAAAAAACTAAAACCACCTTTTGGGAAGCATTGTCCCTACTGGAGCAAAATATTATTGCATTATAAATGTACAATATCGCAGTTTAGAGCTATATTATGTAGGGTATTGTACATTAAAACGACTTGCATTATTATTATTTGGAAAACTGGATGGACTTTCATTCAACTTTACAAGCAAGATTCGGGTTTTTGTCAAAGTGGAGGAGAAATTGTGATTAAGAAAAATGGAGGAAAACTTTTAAAAAAGTGACTTGTCTAAACAGCTATATGGAAATTCTTATTTAATTCTTGGTGTTGAGCAGCACTGGTCTTTATAAGCTTTGCAGAATTAGAGAGTAAATTATTTGCCTATGCTTTGTTGCAAAACACCTAGTCAGACTTGCTGCACCTCATAAAATAGCAATAAAATGCATTGCAGTTTATAACTTTAAAGTGACAAACTATAGGGAGCATTTTAACTATACGGACAAGAATGGATACATTCATCTTTAGCTCCACAGCTACAAGGACACTTCTAGAAGGTAAAGTGATTTTCTACAGCCTTAATTTGTTCCACCTGCTTACTTTCTTTTTTTGCCAACACATTTTGCCACTACAGTTATGACAACAAGCCAACAAAAATTAGGCAGGACGTAACAAATAGTTTTGCATCCTCATTAAAGAGTAGACTTGTTAACAGATGGGACAGAGTGAAGAACTGCGAGGCACCAAGTGAGAAAGCCTCTGCAACAAAGCGCTCACCGAGTTTGGCGAACAGTACGGACACATCCTGCAGCACTTCAGCGGTCGGCACGGGAACCGAGGAGCAGATCAGCTCCAGCAAACCCACGTACTGCTTCATGTTGGGACTGTCGTCGACGTTCAGCCACTGCATGGGAGAGATACGGCCACAGGCGCATCAATAACTCACATTAATATGATTCTGCATCTTTTATCCCACCTCATATGCCAGATGTCGTTTTCGGTCTTTTCTCAACCAGCTCAAGTTAACGGGCTAATTCGGCAAGCTACATAGAAACATCTTTGCTGTCAGGTACCGTTCCATCTAATCAAAATTACATATCTAAATAAAGATAACTAATGATTTTACAGGTCAATGTTGTTTGTCTATGTAAGTGATCTAATAGGGAAGCAATGTGAGTTGGGCACTTTCTGCTTACAAGTCGGACAACAGTAGAATTTCTTAACCGTTGTGCTGCTAACTGCTACTAGGAATACCAAATGATTATTATTAATGAGTATTAATTCACATTTAACATGTTAAAATAAAATAACTGAACTCTACAAATCACACTTTTGGGCACTAAGTGAAACCACTAATATGTTCAAGCCTGAAGATCAACTCTGGAAATAATGTCACATCCAAATGGAGAACATTCATACTGCAAATTGTAAAACTATCGGAGGTCGCTAATTGTGATGCTAACTATAAAGAACCATCTTTTCCAAAGATGCACAAATAAAATAAACCTAAGTTTGGTCTCAGAAGCCAAATTTCCACGGCCAGTAAAAAACCCCCGGCAAGAATGTCAATTGAAGACAGAATTTTGATTGGCCAGTGGTGGGCACACTTCTGCTAATCAGCTAGCAGCAGAGCTAACTTTTTGATTAGCGCTTTTGCTAAGTTTGGAAATATTTAGCACACTTAGCTCCCCCTGTATTAATTTATTACTTATACTTATAACTAATCAAGTGGGGAGGAAGGGATTGTTTTCAGCCTTTATAGGTAATAAACGTTTTGTAACTTGAGCGCAATGAGCTTGGATGTGATGTCATTGCCAGATCAAGCTCTTCTGAGACAAATAGAACAAAGAGAGAGCATCATTTATATAAAAGTGATATGGCAACGTGTCCAGAAGTCTTCCACCCACTGATATTTGTTTTACAGAATTTATAATGTAAGACACGAATAATTATCTATTCAGAATCAAATGAAATCTAAGCCAGCCTTCAAAATATGCCTGGTGTTTGATTCACAATGGTGTTAAAGGAAAAATTCAGCATTCTGTTATGAGCAACCACAGGGAAATATACCACAGGTTTCACAAGTCATAAAAAGCAGGATATTTATAAGGTTTTAACAGCTGTCTCAGCTCACTGAGAGGTCCCAGGTTGACGTCAAACGTGTGACTCAGAGTGAATTAAGCAGGCAGGAAATCAACCTTTTCTGTGGCTGTTGTTAGGCAGATGCATTAGAGTGGCATGGCCTTATTGGAGGAGCTTACGTTCAGGAAGAAGTCCCTCATGTCGTCCAGCTGGCTGTAGAAAGGAGCCAGGACTTTGGGCTGCAGGACGGGGCTGTCCTCCCTCTGAGTGAGTTGTCTGTACCGCTGGAACAAGCAGGTGTTATCGCTCCAACACACCTCCTTCAGGTGATAGAAGCGTCCTGAGCACCAGTTATCACTGTGCCTGGGCAAAAAAAAGATTTACCAGGTGTTAAACTTATGACTAAAAAAAAACCCCCACAAAGGAAAGAGGTGCAGATCACACTGTACCTCTTATTCTCTACAAACACAGCGGGAGTGTGCTGGAACAGCTCCTTCAGGCTGCTAGAGGAACAGTTGTCCCTCAGGTATTTGTAGACGTTGTGGATGTGCGTAATGGCTGTAGTGAAATGTGCTCCCTCCGTCTCGGCTGCAGCGGACCTCTCCTCTGGGTCGCCTTCTTCTGGCTTGATGCACCATTCCTTCAGGTACTGGATCAGAACCTCCACCGTGATAGTCTCTCTCATTGCTAAAACGAAGATGGAAAGTTATGGAAGCTAACTGCAATAGAACTGAAGTACTGGTTCTGGTGGACGCGTTTCTACCTAGAGCTCTGCTGAATTCGCTGGACTGTATGTCCACATAAAAGACGTGAGTTCCCAGCAGGCTGTGGACCTCCGGCGACATCAGATAGACTGAGCTGGGACAGAGGTACTTTCTCTCTTGTTTTTCTTCCTCTAGAGGGCGATAAGCTGGCACCCACTCAAGGCTGCATAGCTGATGGTAAAAGGTAGACCTGGTGTGTTTGACTGATCCGCTGTTGCTGTCGACGACCTGAGCCGTGAGGTACTGAGAGTAACGGTGTCTGAAAAATTGAGAAAGGATAGAGTTGGAGGAGGCGAAACAAGTCCATACTTGAACTGTGTCAATGGGCACGATGACTGCAAAGTGACTCAACCCTTGAATTTCCATTTGGCCACATTACAAACACAAACCTCATTTTATTTGACTAAAGACCATTCTTCAATCTATCTTCTGAAAATGGAAATGGTATGTAATAACTGGCAGCTTGTAAAGATATGGCCATCTACTTAAGCTAAAGGTCTACAACCTTTAGCTTAAGTAAAATAGAGCAATTTTTGCCCTCAGTCTAAAAATTGCTAGGCTTTCTATTGTATGAAACTTATAATAGAAAGGAAAATTCATTTAGAGCTGCAAATGATACATGACACTTTGAAAAAACGACTATAACTTTTGTTACTTTTGAGTTCTGAAAGGAAGAAAAATCGGAAACTTTTGAAGAAGGAGGACGGTTACATTGTCGTCTACGGCATGTTGATATTTGGAGAAAAAAAGAGTAGTCTCCAACTTAATTAAAAAAAAAAATAGATAGTAGAAATACAGTCAATGTTACCCGGAGTCCCAGTTGGTCTGCAGCAGCTCTAGCAGAGCCGTCCGCTGCTGCAGCAGGAGGGAGCCGGGAAGCTGAGCTGTGGCCAGAGCGTGGAACTCCTCACAGGGGTAGTCGTCGAGCACGCAGTCACTTCCTGGACTTTGGTGCCACCTTGCACTTTCAGCTGACCAGTGACTGGAGGCCTAAGAGAAGAGCAGGGGAAATAATGAGCCCCACGGTAACTAATGACATTTCACTTTAGTGTTTAAATCTGTCTGGGGCCAATCTGACCGCAGTTTTCTTGGACATTTTCTCAGATTTGTACTACTCAGACTTTCTTCTCTCTGACCTTTCAGTGCAATCTCTAAAAAGAAACCAAAGTAATAATATGATATTATTACAGGGTTTCTGTAGGTTTCATCAACTCAAAATTAAAGACATTTTAAGACCTTTTTGTGACCATTATGAATGTCTGTATCTATGAACGCCGTCCAGTCAATTGGCGATAATTTGAACTTAATCATGACAGATAAAAAAAAAGCTAGCTAGCTACCTGGGTTACATTAGCAACTAGTTAGCGGCAGCCTCTCGAGTCAGAGAACGCAATGAAGAAGTCTCAGTGTGACTCAAATGTTTTCCTTGACAGAAAAGTCCCGAAAAAAAAAAATTAACGGAATATACGAGAGCAAATAATCGTACTTTTTAAAATAAATTTAATATTTAAGACCATTTTAAGAGCATTATGAATTAAATTTAAGATCTATATCTCCACAGAAATGTACAAACTTCGCCCAAACAACTGGGAACAAATTTCCAGTTATGCAGAAAAGCTAGCAAGCTAGCTAGTAAATGTATATTAGCAGCTGGTTAGCGGTAGCCTCAACTGTCTCGAGTCAGAGATGACTCAATGATGACTGATTGTGACTCAAACTTTTGCCTGACAAAAAAGTCCCAAGGGAAAAAACATTAAACAGAATATACAAGTAAATAATCCTGTCAAGACAACATTTAAACCTTGTGATTAACATATTAAGTCCAGCTTACTTTTTAAATGAATTTAAGACTTTTTAAGGATGCGCCGACATCCTGTATTAACATGCAGCGTTAAGCAGAGAACAATTTCCCAGAACTGGATGAAGAAAAAAAAAACAGCTGCCTATACTGCAAAAGCTGATTTAATCCTCATTCTATATCCATGTTTTATGCCTTGTGTCTGTTGCTGAGGCTAAAAGAGGAACCAGGAGAATGGGATGGGCTGGGCTCGGCTGTGCCGCATGTCACATCATGCACCTCATGCAACCATTGATCTCTTGTTCCTAGTGTGACTCATAACCCTTCGCATTTTCCTCTTTAATCACTAACCTATTTGTCACGATGACTCACAGATGCAGATGGAGATTCGGCTCTGCTCACAGCTGTGTGCGTACGGATTGTGCTGTCCTGAGCTTTTGTCCTTTCGCCAGAATTTTGATTTGAACAAGAGGTTTAGGTTTTACCTGAAGTATCCTGCTGCGAAACACAACACTTTTCCTGGCATTTTCTCCTGCTGCTCTCCATTTATAAATGACTTCCACTTGTTTTTGTGTTTTCTTATTGTTGAATCTAGTCTGGTTTATCTGTGTGGAGGGGTAAAACCATTGACAGACTCACTGCTCCAATTAACTCTGTACACTCTGTCCTTCTTTCCCGCAGAAAGCACTCCTGGCTAGGGCTGGGCAATAAATCTATTTTATCCATTCATCTAATATTACATTTTTGGCAAATCTGGATTTGTTTCTTTTCACCTATGTGCTGCTCATGATTAAACCAGTTAAAATCGCTCTATTGGAGAAGCGGCTTTTGTAAAAGTAATAGCTCCACTGACATTTTATTCCACTTTTAACATGGGGAAAAT
Organism: Poecilia latipinna; assembly: GCF_001443285.1. Lineage (NCBI taxonomy): Eukaryota > Metazoa > Chordata > Actinopteri > Cyprinodontiformes > Poeciliidae > Poecilia > Poecilia latipinna. The sequence continues at coordinate 116,391 of NW_015114343.1, read as the reverse complement.
ATCTTGTTATAAGTGAAATAATCTGCCTGTGAAACTAGTACTATTTCATCAATATTAAGGAATTTAGCCCTTATATCTTCCTGAAAAGTTACCTGTAAGTTAGTTTCGTCTTATTTCAGGAGTACTAAGATATTCAAACAAGGAACTAGACCAAACTAGACTAGATTTTGCATTTTTGCGGTGTGAACTGCATTGACCTAAAATTTACATGACGATGTCATTTAAATGATTTCTCCTCCTCACCAGTTCCTGAGGGGTCAGAATTCGGCGCTGTTTGCGGAGGATGAGGCCGTCCCTGACCCCCAGCTTGACGAACAGCTCCCTCCATCCAGCCACATCGCCGTCTGTCTGCACATAACGGGGACTCAGCAGGATCCAGTCGCAGCCTGGTGGAGCGCGAGGGCAGAACCGACAGGTTAGCGAGACGGAGCTTTGCACAAGTAAAGGAAATTAGAAACATGGTGGGAGTGAGCCACAGAGCAAACCGAGATGTGGGAAGGTAACCGGGTGTGCAGTTTTTAGCTGCTAATGTCAGTTATTTATCATCCAAGCAAGGTGTAATTAATCCGCTTCACTGCTTTTGAGCGCTGCCAGAAAGGAGATTGCCGCACTGTTTTTCTAAAACGGAGCCAAAGCCCGCCGAGGTTCTGGCATCAGCGGATTGCAGGAGAATGCCAAACGCCTGTGGAAGACGTTTGTTATTCTGAAAACTACTGAAGCAAAACAATCTGATTTTAACATCAAATATTTGCTGTTAAATGATTCAAAGCTGCAATCAAAGTGTGCATCCTTTAAAGATGCTCTGGACTTGAAGGGTGTAGTAGATTTTCTGATCTGTTGTGCATTACATTAACACTTCACAGCTGCTTAATACATAGGAGAGGATTAGGGCTACTAAAAATAAACAAGAGATTCTGACCTTAATATTCTGAGATAAAAAGTCAAAATTCTGAGATTTAAGTCAAAATTCTCTATTTTTCTCAGTGGCTTTAATCCTCTTCCATACAACACTAACATTGTGGACAACTATGTATGTTACTGGTCTGGACGAAGCCTATTAGCCGCTACAGCTAGTGATGCGCACCATACTGTTCCAAGGTGGGATGTGCAAGAATCCGTCACAAAAATGTTTAGCGTTCTAATTTCTTATCTGATTTCTATGAAATAAGGCTTAAATTACAGCTGAAAAAATTGCATAAATCTCTAAACTGTTTGGTTTCCGCCAGTTTGGTCAAGATGCAAGAGGCCTAAGCAAATCTCTAACGTCTAGAAGTGAAATGTATGTGTGAACCAGTGCGTCTGTGTGTGTGTGTGTGTGTGTGTGTGTGTGTGTGTGTGAGTGTGTGTGTGTATGCGTGTGCGTGTATGTGCGTTATCTCCTACCAGGCAGCGTTTTTGGCAGGTCGATGTTGCCGTATTCCTCAGAGAAATGCACCCTTTCGGCAGCGGGGCACAGCAGACCTCTGCAGGTCAGTACGGGTACTGCAATGTCCGAGTATTCCTGGCTAGAGGAGGAATGCTGCTTGATGAAGACCAAGTAACTCACGACCACCGACTCAGGCTTTGACTTGAGTTGGAACAAGCAGGAACAAAAAAATGAGAAAAAGAAAACAGTTTAGATCAAACAGAACTATTTGTAAAGGTTTTTTTTAATGACATTTAGAGATGTTAAAAGTTGCCTTCAGTCACCTTCCATTTGCTGCTGTTTATGGTGGGATAGATGTGCTGCTCCAGCAGCTCCTGCGGCTCCAGTTCGTAGACCCCGAGCCTTTTGAGCAGCTCTCGGATCTGCTGGCTTTCCAGAGGCCCCAAACAGTTCAACAGAGAGGGCTGGACCACACTGAGATCTTTGTACAACGCAGACAGCGGTCCTGAAAAAAAGACAAAATGGAATATTTAGAATATATATTAACTGTATGAGCTGTCCAGGCTGCATCCATGCATAATATTTTTAATTTTGTAAATAAATAATTTGAAAAATAAAATAGGAATCGGCCAAAATCAGTATTTGCAGATCAGAGGTTTATAAAAATCGTCAGAGATTCGCCACAAAATCTTGGTTGTGCTGATGGCAAGTCACGCTGAATTCGCCGCATCATTCACCGCCTAGCAGGGTCACAGAGCTGATATGAGATGGAAAAATTCTGACATGACTATAAATGGTGGATTACATGCATGGCTGACTGCAAACTCAGCGTTTCTATCAGTTCTGCTGCCTTAGTTCAAGACAGATCACAGCGATCCGTATTCCCAGGGAAATCTGGGAATTTAGCAACGACAAACAGCACTAAGAAGAAAATTCAATAAACTCCAGAGGTTACACTGTATAAACCTAGATATATATCAAACCACTGGCAGAAAGCATGTTATGTTTTTAAATCAGACTTTAAAAGTTACTTTGGCTTTCAGTAAAAATGTCTTTTCACTTTGGACATGTTCCCAAACATTCCTCACCACCTTAAAACACAAAACCTCTGTTGACCTACTTTGCTGCTTTCTGAGGCTGCCGTCTAATTCCCCGCTGATGCCAGCACTGCTCAATATTTCAGAAGAACACCGTCTTTAACTTAGCCGTCTCTCTGAAGCTATCACACTCATCTCTGTTCGCGTCTCCCCAAAGCTCGGTCTCTGACCTGAAAACTAACCAAAAGAGTCCCTGCCGCCAGCTGCATCCCCTGTCAGGACTCGTCGTGCAAACAGAACAGAGTACGTTTCCAAAACCGTGGAGTAGAGATTCTCTCTGGGATTTTATACAAACTACGCATCAAAGGCGGTGGGGTTCCTGCTCTTTATCCTCCTCGTTAAGGAAGATCCGAGGACTTTTCTAAGGCAACATCAATACATTTTCCTTTGAATCTGCACCAATTCCCTTGGGAAGGATTCATTTAAGCTCCAAATTGTGCTTAGCTGCACAATTTGGAGGTGTGTGCATCAACTGCCCTCTATGTCATTATGGATAAACCATCTCTTCTGCCACCAGCCTTCGTCAAGAAAACCAATAAATGCTAAACTGCCAGAAGTATCTGCTAATCAGTCATAACACACAAAAAAACACTCTTTGTAACCATTATTTTTATTTATTGCTAATTTATTACATTTCAAGACTGTAATGGATGACCCAATATGTTTGGTACCGGGGAAATTTTGTCCATGCTGCAACCAGTCTGGGAACAAACACCTTCCATCTGACGTAATGTGGGCCCCGAATGTTTGCGTTATGGTATTCGCAGATTTTTTTATTTTTTTTTTGTGGAACGCAAAGCCAATAATTTGTGGAAAATGTGCCTAAGTATTGATTTTTTTTCATGAAATGCAGCTAAAATATTCAGAATATCCAACAAGGGAAGCCAAAACACCTAGAAGCAATGCCACTTGACACACTACTTGGTCGGTGTTGGCGAAGTAGCCAATCCAGGACAGCATTTATTTTCCTTTTCAACTATCGGCTGAACCCCCAAAGACCGGAAATAAAGAAGACTGTAGATGTTGGCTTCTGTAACACATTTACGCATTTAAAACAAACCATTAATACAGCGACACTTTTAATACAGAGCAGTTTTTTTTAACACACGTTTCATGGAGGACAAGAAAATGTCAGGAATAACTGAAATTCAACCACGAGATGCTTATCTCCTATTAGCTAAGATTTATAACAACAGCATTATGTGATATTTAGTTGTTAGAAATGTTTAAAACTAACTTGCTTTACATTTTTATGTTGCTTATTGTATCAAATATAACAATAACTGTGTGTCTGGAGCGGAGTCGATCAAGTGACACAAGAAACAGGCGACAGAGAAAGCTCCGGATCCTGAGCAGCTCGCAGGGACCCCAGACCATTTAACCCACATGATTATTCAAGATGCTGAACCGCAGAAGCAGAAAGCTAACATCAAAGTGTGAAAATCAATTATTCACGCTTGGCACTCCGGAGCTAGGCTTCGGCTGCCTTTTCCGAACGCGATGACGCAAAACGAGGGCGGATGTTCCTGTGCTTTTTATGCGAGCGTTCCTCGGATATAAGTGTCTGTACATCTGCTTATTCTTAGAAGCAGGTCAGCGGCGTCCTGACCGCGGACAGATTTGTCCCACACACGCACGGCGGGTCTCTGAATGTTGGAGTGTGAGGCAGGTGCAGCTTTTCAAGCAGCGTCTGAGCTTCTATGAGTCAGACATCTGAAAGTCTGAATCTGCACTGTTTACCTGGGTGCTACAACAAAAATAGAACAGAATGTTCTGGGTTTTTTTTTTTTACAATTGTTTCATACTTTTGAAAATATCTTCTCTGCCTGAGGACAAAGGGTTCGTGCGATCTCTGATAGATATTTATCCAGCTTCCTTCTCTTTATAATCGTTTGTCATATTTCAATTAATTTGAAACCTGTGAAACTTCAAACGCCGACTTGCTGGCCTTTATTTATTAAGCAAAGAGAAACGAGACTTTAAAAGAATTTCAATTTTCCAGTCGTAAGGCATTTTAATAATTAATGCCTCAATGTTCCAAATCATTCAGTGCAGCAGAAACGTGACGTAGAACATTCGTATGGTATGAACTTTGACAAATCCAAACCACACTTACCAGATTTTCAGTTGTCAAAGTTTAAAAAAGCCACGTATTGTTTCATTTCCACTTCCCAACCACGTGCAGGTGTCACACAAAATTTGAATAAAACGCACTGAATTTTGAAATTGCAAAGTGGTTACTAAGTGAAAATCTCTGTGTAAATAATCCAACCACTAACCTCACTGTAAGCACTTTTCTACAGACATACTCGAGAGAAGAAAGTTACAGTATTACCTGTCTGAGCTTGAGCTGTTTTCTTCTTCTTTGTGGCGGTTTCTTCCATGGGAAAGAACACGCTCTCTCCGCTGAGCGCCACCACCCGTCCGTCAGCCAGAGGGATGATGCTCAGCTCCCTGAGGTTCTGGAGGATGGACTCGGCTTCTCCGTAGCCGTGCTCCATCGCCCGAAAGTTGCAAACCAGCAGCCTGGCCAGCTGACGAAGGCCTCCCTCTGAAACGCACCGTTTTAATTCACTCAGTGAATGTTCAGCAGCTTCCTCTTGGTTTCCTCTACATGTAATTGATCGTGGCAAGATAAAAGCCATCACATCTTCAGAATTAATCATTTTCAAGAGATATGCTAAAACCATGTGAAGCAGATGAGATGATATGAATTTAAATATGAGACATGCAAATTTATTCCATTTTGAAAAACCAACATAGCCAGCTCCTGTCATCTCCTGGGAGAGAAAAGGTGAAAGAAACTTAAACTGGATGCAGTTTTAGTTCAAGCCTGTGAAAACGACTATGATCCATTTTAACTGCAGTTGATTAATATAGTTCAGCCTCCATTCATGCGTAATGTTGAACAATAAGGCATAGCATAATATTGGGTCATTTTTACGTTGAGTCTCCTTTCTGGTTGCATTTTCAAACGAGTTATGTGTATATATATATGTATGTGTTTGTTTTTTCAGAAGAAAACAGGAAACACTGAGGTACCGTTAGATGGAGATGCTCAATTTGGTTTATTTTGCTGCAGTTCCCTCCAACTAAATGACAGCGATCTCTACCGTGACGTGTGCAATATTTAAATATTAAATACTTTAAGCTCTCTTTCACAAAAATAAAATCCCATCAGCCAGGCTGCAGAGTTGTAATTACAGTGAATATAGCAAATAAATGTTTTGCAAAAAAACATTCAGTTTGGTTTGGTCATAATTAAAACTATGTTGTTGTTCTACAATCCTAATTTTTTTTAACCAAATTTAACTGCTCCACCACACACCTGAATGGATGCCCTCTGCTTTGACCAGCTCCTTCGCCATGGCCGTGGTTACCGTGGTAACATCCGATCCCCGCAGGTACCGGACTCCCATCTGAGTGAGCAGGGAAGCGGGAGGTGCTGGGCTCAGGCCCGGATGGAGATAGGACAGAGACAGGTGCTTTTCCAGCTCGTCGCCGCTGATCACGTCCCGGATCACGGCGTCCTGACAGACGGCGACCTGCGATGGCTGCTTGTACACAACCTTACCACCTGGGAGAGGCGGGGAGAAACCTCACAGTTACACGACGCCACATTGTAGGTTTAGTTTCTACGAAGGGCTTGCTGAGAGCAATACCTGAGCTGAGAGTTGGCAGGAAGGCTTTGCCCTTTAGCAGCTGAATAATCTGCCCGGCAACAGGCTTGAAGAAATCCAGCACCTCGTCAGGCAGGGGGATGAAGTGCAGGAACTGGCAGAGGCCTTTCAGCCCTCGGTACTCTGGGTGAGTCTGAAACAAAACGTGTGTTTGTACGTCGATGATCAACTTTTATTTTACCGATTTCATGACGTTTTCTCCACTTTTTGGTCTTTATAAGCATTAAATGACTATTTGGAGAAAAAAAATTAATTTCTAAAGTTAGGTTGTGCCTTACAGTGAAGACATCCATGGCCTTGAGGAAGAGCTGTGGTATTTCTGATCGAAGCCACTGGTTCCAGGAGCTGTCCCTGTCAACATCCTCCCGAGAAGAAGGGATGTCGAAATCGCCTAAAGAAGAGTACGTGATTACATCAAACCATGGTTTGTTTCTTCAACAAATTATCCTTTTTGATTCCTCAGTTCTCACCTTGGATGATGAAACGAAAGCCGAAACTGCGAAGAGGCAGGTAAGCAAACACGGGCTGCTTTTGTGGCTGACAAATAATGTCACTCTCCGTCTCACCGCCACCCAGCTGGAAAGCCAGAGCGAGTTCAGTCGACTCCACGTCTTCTTTTATCTGAGGGGGACATACGTCTGAGTCAGAACAGCCCACAGACTGACTGACAGGTGGATGCCAAGTAAACAATGATGGCGCTAAAAACTGGATTGCTTAACAATTCTGTGTTTAATTTTGTTGCTTCTTGTACATAGCCAAACTGCAGAGGTTCAATCTTGTAAATGACTGAAAGAAAATAGGTGAGGACGTAACAATAATACTGAAAATTTAACCTATTGTTGAATTCAATGTACTCCCAAGAAGACCTGGAATAGAGGAATAATTAATTATAGCTTCAATAACATTTTCTTTTGACTCAATCTTCAGTTTTTGTCAGTAAAAAAAAATAAAAACGGAACTTTTTTATTGCTGGCTTGAATGCAGAGTTTCTAACCTAACTTTTCTTTTAAGTTTCAAGACAGTCGATGTGCCCTTGGGCAAGGCACTTAACCCCAAATTGCCTACCAATCTGTGTATTAGTGTATAAATGTGTGAACGTCTGTGAGTGCAAATGGGTGAATGCGACTCTAGATTAAAGCGGTTGAGTGGTCAAAATGACTGGTTGGGGTGTGTGTGTGTGTGTGTGTGTGTGTGTGTGTGTGTGTACTATTGCGTCACCTTGTTGGGCTGCAGAGTGGTTTTGACCACCAGCCAGCGCTCTGTGCCCTCTGTGTGCTCCACCTCCAACACACTGTGACTCAGGTCTTTGCGAGTCATGGTCACAAGGCGCTTCTCACTCTGCAGATCAACAGAAAGAAAGAAAAAAAATGTCACTTTTATTAAAAGGGTGAATTAATATCTTAGAAAAACTGCATTCTTCAATGAAAACAATGGCTAACCTGGTTATAGATGGTGATGGAGCGCAGGCGATGCAGAAAGAGCAGCAGTGAGGGATGGACGTCGTGGAACAGGTTCCTCGTTTGGTGACTTTCAGAACGTAAGGGGAGGCAGATTTTTGTGGTCCAGCTAATAAAGAAAGGCGGGGGAAAAAAAGGTTTTGCTGGCTGTATAGGACAGAGTTGCATGAAAATGTAAATTTACCGTAATCCCACCTGTGCCGATGGATGTCCTTGAGCTGTGCATCCAGAGGCCTCTCCTCCTCGGTCCAGTGGGGGAGGATGTATCCCATGGGGCCGCAGTTCCTGTCGAAGCGCAGGTGGAAGCCGTTGGAGTGGATCTCAGGACAATCTGTGACCTTAAACACAGATTTGAAGCCAATCCCTTTTTGTCCTGCATGAAGAAGCACAAGCCAGATGATTCAGACAGCAAGTTTGTACCGCTAACTTCAAACATACTCACAAAGAAAATGTAAAAAGACTACAAATTTAGAGATTGGGAATGTGAACGGATGGGATAAGATGTTTTTGGCAATATCACACCATAAACACACGTTCTTGTACTTCCATCCAACTGAGAACATTACATTGACCTCCACTCATTTTATGATAGTGCAGTTAGCAGATATGACTAACCTGGACATTTTCCCAATTACTTGTCCACAATTAACAATATCTTTTACCAAAACTTAATTCACAACATACCTTTAGGCTAGTAGAGTGAGGATGGGGAAAACGTGAGAATGGGGAAAACGTCCTCACTTCACTTTCCATAAATGACCTCCCTTTGTTGGTTAAAATACTGAAAGTGGTCCTCTATATGTAGTATATGCAGGGTTTACCTAAGTTATATAAGTCTGGTGGGCAACCAGGCTTAACTTGCTCCCCACCAGGCCAAGCATTGTTAGTTTATTTTAAATAGTGTTTTTTATACACCAGTAACAATAAAGATGGATAAAGCTAGGTTTATAGCTAGGTTGGTTTTTGTGTGATAAAGTCACACTTTAATAAAAGCAAGAACACCACGGTGTGTGTAATCACCAATGTATCCGTATTTGTGTTTGCCCTTGGTGCTGCGGCCTACGTCACAGATGGCCCTGATGTTCTTCTCCTGGAAGCCCGTCTCATTGTTGAGGACGGTGACGCAATCTCTCTCGACCACAAAGGCGAGCGCTGGGACGGCGTCGCCCCCGGAGGGGTAACTGTTGTCATCTGCATTCTGACAGAACGCAGAAAAGCCAAAGAGTAAATTTCTTCCATTTTTGCAAAGACATTTGGTTTGACTACATTTAGAGTCAGAGTTTCAGGGTTGTGAAGGTGTGAGCAGCCACCTGAATGAGTTCTAGGACGAAGTGTGTGTCTTTGCTGTAGAGTTCAGTGGACAGCCGGTCCAAGCTGCGGCCCAGTCGCTCCTGGTGGACCTGCATCAACTTCTGGCCTTCCGCATTCAGTTCCACGCCAATGCCAAACTCACTCTTCCTGCACCGTAAACAATGACTAATCAGCTCTACTGAACCATCAGATGCTTACTGAGTGAACGCCAAGGCAAAAACTCAAACCTGATGTCTTCAATGATGTTTTTCTGTTGACAGAATGTATCCTCTGACTGACAACCATCAGCCTCCTTTTCATCTGAGTCGGACTTGTCGATCTGATCTGCTGGATCGCATTCAGCCTCACTGCTGATGTTTGACGTCTCTCCGTTAGGAATGGAGGCCAGCTCATACAGCTCCTCGTCGTCATCTTCCTCGTCAGGCTCTTTTGGTTGGTCGCCATTAACTAGAGGAATTTATTTGGGGGTACAAAAAAAAGGAATGAGAAATAGAACTGGTTCAGTCCTCGATTCAAGGCAAAAATACTGAAAAGAAAAAGCAAACTTCATTTCATCCACCTTGCTGAATGGTCTGGTTGAGGTGAGAAGACACAGAGCTGCTGTCTGTGATGTCGTCCTCGAGGAACTCGTCTTCACTCATGTTTAGAGCGGACAGACTGCTGCTGTCAGAATCAGTCAGATTGGGCTAGGAAGCACAAATAAGACATTGTTCATCAATGAAAGTTTAAGGTAATGCCACATCTTAATTATATTTAAATCCAGACTTTGAGTAGACTTCTCAATAGGTTCTTTTGTTTTGTTTGATCGGACTTTCTCCTGGTTTCTTGTAAGTTAAGAAGCTACCTTTTGTCTTATTTCAAGTGCAATAAGCTATTACCAAAAACACTTGGTAAGATTTTGTTTTTTGGTTTCAGGAAAGTGAGGCCCACAGAGCTTTAGATGTTGTGGTTCTACTGTGACTTCCTGGATGAGCCTCAGAGGAAGTCTTGAAAGACTTTTGGTAGGCTGGTCACTCTTGGGAAGCTCCAAATGTTTCTACTCTTCAGATTAAGGGCATGATGTTTTGCTTTTTGAGTTCTTTTAGATTATTTTATGCAGTTATTTTTATGTGATTTATTGATTCGACTAATATGTGAAAGAAATCATCAGTTCTAAATAATTTTTTCTAAGTCTCTTCAATCTCCGTCTACTTTTTTCTTTGCTCTCTCACCTTGCCGTGATCCCCATTCGCTACGTAACCGTTACTGTTTTGGCTCTGGAGTGAGGTCAGCTTCTTCTGGTAGTCTTTGACCCAGTCTGTGATTCCCAGGAGGATGCCCAGCCGGTGCAGACAGCTCATATGTTTGGGGTCAGATTGAGCCACCGTGATCAGGACTTCTTTAGATTTGGCTTGACCCAACACGCGGGAGAAGGGCTCCAGGAACACCTAGCAAGTTGCATTCAAACAGAAAAATAAGCATTTCTTTTACAGCGGCAACAGAAAAACACACCAACCGATGACTCCTCCAATAAGTGTCACAATGTGTCGTCGCTGACCTGCTGCAGAAGCGCCTGGCAGGTTCTTGTGGGGATCCGTGTCAAACACTGGAGCAGGAAGTTGGCCACTCTGCTGTAACACGTCACATCCTCTTCCGCTTTGGACAGATCTGAGGAAACGCGGTGTTTATGTTGCTGACGAAACATTCACACGCCAGACGCAAGGCAAAACGGACACTTTTTTGCCGTCTAATGAGATGATTCTTATTACCTTCTTCAGCCACAGCTGCGGCCAGAGAGTTCTCCATGTGATTGGCCAGGAGAGCGGTGGGAGCATTGTCGATCCCATAGGCCGTCACCATGGACACGAGGTGGCCGGCCGTGCCGATGGGGTCGAGCGTCGCCACGGCGTTGGTGAAGTGTTTGTGGCCTGTGTCTGTGGTGATCCTAAGCAGCAAACCCGGGGTTACCTCCAGTGCCGCCAGGCCCGTATTCGCTGAGAGGCGGCAAAACAAAATAATGTCGTATTATTTATGCATCAAGTAGCTAACTTTGGATAACTTTTCCATTACTTCCCAAAAGAATAACCACAAACTTCCATTTATTTTATTGGGATTTTGTGGGACATCCCAACACACAGTAGCGCACAACTGTGAAGGGAATCGTTATTTATCGTCTCTATCAGCTTCCTGCCACTAGAGAACAACATTTCTGTTTATGCTTAGCATCAGCAACATCAGCTAGTCTTCCTGGAGTCAGATAACATAAAAAATTACAGAGTGCATTTCCAAATAAAATCATATTACAGATTAAGTATTAAAACAACACATTCTTTTTTCAATCACTTTTAAAAAATGAGACAGTCTTTAGTTTAATATAAGGAAATATTTTAATTTCCCATACATAATAAAAACATATCCTTTAATTTGAAGTGTATTCTATTTTGTCTTATATGCTATGATACTCTCATGTATAAAGTGCATAAATGCACAACAACCTCATAAATACACAAACACACAGTATGTTTCTAGCTGCAGATGTGTCCTTTGCTACAAATGATCAGCTGTACACTAACAGGATGCTGTTATTGCATTTAACTAATAAAATGTTTATTTTCTTATTAAAAGAAAAGAATTTAAGTCATTGATTTATTTGTGTCTTAATATATTTCTAATATTGCATAAAGTAGTCTATATGAAAGATTTGCATAATGTGCCAATGTTTTTATCTGATAAATCTAATTAATCATCAGAATAATTGATAGATTAATCAATTACTAAAATAATCGCTGCTGTAACCCTTTAAACAGAAGTAAAATGGAAGGGCCACGGTTCTGTACCTGCATTAGTTTCAATGAAGTCTTTCAGGGGCCCAAAACTGGGTTTAAAGATCAGCTCCCATTGGCTCCAGATGTTCAGATCCTCCAGTAGAGGGCAGCATAGCAAGCTGGCCAGGGCCTGGGCCTTTGACATCTCTCCCAGGCGTCCCACCAACTCGTAGCCACTTTCAACACTTTAAGGGGAAAAAATTCAGAGATTTGTTAAGTTAGAAGGAAGCAGAACTGAGCATTTTGTCTAGTAACAAATTCAACCTTGATTTGCTGTGTTTGGCCAGCAGAGCTGACTCATAGTAGACAGAGCTCACTCCTCCTCCAAAATGCTCTATTTGCTTCTTGACCAAGCCGGCCAGCATTTGCAGGGTCCCATGGCCCAAGTCCCGACTGTCCCGGACCTTGTAGTGGGACCGCAGTGCTGTCTCAATGTGAGCCAGCTGGGAAAAGACATTAGGATAAGAACCCTGGCTATGTACTTTCACTGCTTTTATGCTGATGAGCCACTCACGTCGTCTGGATCGGTGGAGGATATGTTGCCGCACTGTTTAATGAATTCAAACAGGTCTTGTTTGGTGGGTCTGAAACCACTGCCTGTGAGTTGAGCATTAGTTTCCAGAAACAAAGCAGATCCTAGAGATTCCTGCAGCAGCTGCACATAAACACACACAGGATGAGAGAGTGTGAGTGGCTGTAATAACTTCCAAATAGTGGACACTTCCCCTAATTCACTAACATTCGAAGAGTGGAGCCAATTTGTCGCTTAGTGCTTTAGTGTTTACGCTAACTTGCTTCAAACTTGCTAACTTTGAAAACAACTTGTGCTTTAACCCTTTAGTTATCGGCTCTTAAAAATTCTTCAAGTAGCTAGATGTTTATGCTATTATTTTGACATGTAGTATGTAGCTACATGTAGCATGTTTTTGGCTAACTTTTAAAACGTTTAAAGCCTTAGCAACTTACCAACTTTGAGAATGTGTAGAGGTTTACCGTTTTTGGCTAACTTTGAAAAGTTTAGTGCATTTGCTAACTTTGAATACAACTAGCGCCTTTGCAGTTTTGCTAAACATTTAGTGCTTCACTTTTTGCTAACTTCGAAAACACTTATTACACTTAGCTCCCCCTAAATGCATTTTTTCAGATAAACTCTGAAGCGCTAATTTACTTGTCTGTTTGGTAAAGTTTCAGAAGACTAAAGTACAAAAAAATTGAAAAATTCTTCAAGTAGCTAGAAGTTTATATTCATGCTCTTATTACGAAGTCTGTTTACGCAGCAGTTTTGTTTCCTCTTTTCAAAGTGTCTCTTTTTTTTAAAGAAACTTTATTGAGACAACTAGATGAACAAATTAGGTATACAGAAGAAAACAACAATTGAAACCCTACCCTGGTCAATTAGACAAATTCAACAACCGAGTTAGTAAAAGTCAACAACTATAAAACCGAAACCATGTGTGAAAAATGGTATAGTGTGTATGGGGAGACAATGGTTAAAATTAGCACTTCGGCAGTAGATTCCTCAGCAGTACATCGCTTTGGTGGAATTAATGTTTATGATTAAAGATTGAGAGGTTAGCACAACTAACTGGTTCCCACCACTGCTTCCCAAGTAGCTTCAGATGATAATTTTGCCACAGGACACACACAGGAAGTTGTAGTTGTACCTGAATGTGTTTCACCAGGAATTCCAGGAAGGTTCCTTGTTCCAAGGAGAAGAAGTCTTTGACGTGAAAGTGTTTGGTCAGCTTCTTCTCCAGAGTGGAGATGTATGCCAGAGTGATGGCTGAGGTTTGAGCAGCCAGGTTGTCTTTTACATACTGTTTCAGTTTGCCTGTGAAATACAAACCACACATATCCATCAATGGTGCTCAACTCTGGCTGGAAAAACATTCATGGTCAAAAGACTACACAACATTCATATCACAGCGGTGCTATTTTCTCTTTAGGAACCTTCACTGGGGAGGGTCGGAGCAGTTTTGTCCACCGCTTTAGCTTCCTCTGTAGCTTTGGTGGTCTTCTCTTTGGGCACCAGGTCCTGTGGAACCGCCAGGGAACCGCCACAGATGGCCAGCTGGAACAGAGCTCTCGTCAGCCGATCGACTGACACCTGCATCAAGAAGCTCTGGATGTGCTGGGTTGGTAAAAGAAACACACAGCTCTGTGTTAGGAACCACTTCTCTCTTAAGTACACACAGAAACATGGCCGCTCTGTTTTTGGACTGATCGCAAAGCAAACTGCGAAGGGAGAATATTTGACTGAGAAAACATTAGGTGATGTTGCAGCAGCTGATGTCTGCCCTTTGACCTACAGTCTGCATCTACATCCCTGCAGCAGGTGGCCATGGATAGCAGGTCTACGAATGAGGTGAAGTCAGTGAAAAAGTCCAACATTACTTCAATTGAAGGAGATGCGCAGGTACAAACTGCACCATAAATAGGGCACATCTCCAATTGAATTAATAATCTCTCATCATGAGAGAACTCATCACGAGTTCAGTCCATTAAAGTCGAATCAGTGTGAACAAGTTAAATCCAGCAGGTTTGCAACTTCATTAAGGATTAGGAGATGATGGGTGGCTTTTCTTTGAATGAGCTTCAGTCTGAAGGCTCATGTTGAGAGACTTAGCAGAATTACCACCCTGTCGTTCTGAGCGCTGAGCTCAGGACTAACTGGGGGAAAAAAGCGGCAGACATCTCCAACCTCTTTGTGAATAGAGTGCATTCGTCATAGTCTGGCACCCACCTTCGCCATCCTGGGGCTGAACACTCCCTGGGCGTTCGACAGGACCTCCAGCACGACGTCGCCTGCTGGCATGGAGGCATACTTCTTCCTGAGGTCAGCGTTTCCTGTAGAGGAGAAGGAAGCGGCGCCTTGCAGCGGTTCTAGGACGCTCTTCTTGACTTTCCTCAGTCGCTCCATGGTCTCCTCCTCCAGCTCTTTCTGGATGATTTCCCTGGCCTGTTCCAGGCGGGCTTGCTCATATCGGCTCGCCTTGATCAGGCTCTTCAGAGGAGATGCAAACCAGCGTTAATAGAAATAAGACCCGGTCGTAGATCAGGTGCAAGAAAACCACAATCTTTCACAATGACCAAAATGAAGGTACATCATTTGATTATTGATTGAAAGAAAATAGGTTATGTTTACATTCTGTTCTAAGTGCTACACTGAGAGCAGCTGAAACACTAGTCGTTCAGTTTTATGATGTTCAGAGTAAAGTGTGATGTAATGATGATTTAATGCAGATGAAGAAGTTACTTTACTGAACTACAATGTTTTTAAGCATGAGATGATAATGATTTTAATGAGAAGTTGGGCTTTGACTCAGTATCAGAAAATGCGTATGGATAAAGAACCTAACCAACCCAACATATAAGGTTAAACATAAAATTATACAACTTCATTCTCAACGTATTTGAAGAATTGCTAAAAATACAAATTGACGTCGCTGATCAACTTTTCAAGTGTCAATTTATGTCACTTTATACAGAAAATAGCTCAAGTTTAAGCCTTGCCTGTCATCTGTATGTGACAGAAATATTTAATATTATTACTATTATTATCATTAACCTTTATTTTACCAGGAAAATCCCACTGATATTAAAAATATCTTACACAAAGAAATGCTGATAAAATAAATACATATTTTATTGGATCAAATTTAGCTTTGATTTACTTTTTGGTTTATTTTATTCCGCTTTCACCTTTTTACTAATCGTTTTCCCATCTAAAGATCTAAAACTTTCTGAAATTTTTAACAATTTCCAAACGTTTTCCTCAGGAAACTGGCTAATTCTCCAAAGATATTCACTCTTAAAGGATAAAGGGAGTTTCAATAACATAGGTGTATGATTAAAATCCCCTTGGCTGAGGACAGGAATTAACCAACCAGTGAGTAATCATAACTGCAGCATGTCGAGTGTCTTACCGAAATCGGTAGACCAAAGCTGGGAATCCTGATCCCCAGCTCGTAGGGAGAATCACAGTTGTAATGATCAGACAGATGCTTCATAAACTCTGCCAGGTCCAACCTTTGCTTTGAATGCTTCCTCCTAAAAACATTAATTTGCTGCAAAAACAAAACAACATTAAATGTACATATTTTCACATTTTTAGTCGTCGCTCTTTGGAATGTTGATTTGCAGGTCGACTTCGTCAGCTTTAACTGGAATATTCTTGAGCGGCACCTTTAAGATGTCTACGGTCTCGATCTCAGGGATGTCATCATCTTTCGTGTTGCTGTCAATCTTGAACATGCGATGAACGAGGGGGAGCTTGCACAGCGGCCCCAGGTTGAGCTCTTCGTAGCGCTTCTTGTCCTTCAGACCGGCCAGCGACTGGCCGAACTCATACAGCGTGCAGATGGACGTCACCGCCTCTGTAGCCTTTCATACAGGGCAAAGCTCTTCTCAGCACAGCACTCAAATATGAAAGAGTTTATGCCAAACATGTGTGTACCCACCTCTATGAACATGTTAACCTCTCTGATGAGGTACTGAAGGTTTTTGAGAGCTGGAATAGTCCAAGGCTTCAGGATTCCTGGGTCCAAGGAAGGAAACATTATGCAAACCCGGGATATCACCTAGACGGAGATGTTGAGAGTAGGAAAACTTTAAAAACAGCAAATGGTCCTGTATGAGCATTGTTAGGAGTAGCTTTTTTATTTTTTTATTTTTAAAGGGGCAATATTGTGTGTTTACCAACCACATTTTATCATTTTATAGCACAATCACATAACTGATTTACCTTCTGTTATAAAAATGTTGTATGTATCAAACATAACTTAAAAGAAATCTGATTTTGCAGAGACAGATCTCTCCTGCTAGTTTGAAGGGTTGCAGGAGAAGGGTGTTCTGTAATACGGAGGTTTGGCTTAGGAGCTACGCATGGAATCCGTGTTACAAACCCAAATGGTTGCCATGGAAGCTTAAAATATTTATCAAACATGCATGAAAGAATCAAAGCAACATTCAGGAATATTTTTGATGAGGGAATAAAATTATAACATGAGTTAAAGCTAAAAAAGTTGATTTTACATAATACTGCCCCTTTAAGAAAACTAGACCATACATGGCTTGTCAATAATTGCATACATTAGCCTAACTGTAACCACAGTGTCAGCTTTAAATAACTAAATTTCAACATATAGCCAAACCCAGTCAACATTTATACTCTCAAATGATTTGGTCAAAAACAGAAAAACTGTAAGCTTTATTCTTTCCTCCATTTCACCTTTTCTTTAGTGACCAGCTCCCCCTCGGAGGCGATTTCTCGTACAACGCTCTCTGTCACGCTGTTGATTGTTTCCGGATCCATGGCCCTCTTCCTCCTTCTCAACTCGTCATCGTCCTCCATGGCCTCCAGGGCCCGCATGTTGCCGCCGTGGATCTCCCTCTGCTGGGCATAAAACCTTTCTCTGAAGACAGGCAAACTGGCCTCTTTCTGGTTGGCTTCTTTCGCTTTGCCTTTCTTCTCTTTGGTCACCGCCTCACTCGCCCCCAGCACCGGGAAATCACTAGCGGTCAGCAGGGCGGCACCCTCTGGAGGTGGCATCTCTACTTCGGCGGCCTTCGTGTGGTTTTGTGTTGCTGCAAGAAATAACGTTAAAACGGATTTTTATAAAGTTGGAGGCAAAGAAGGGATGGTGGCGATTAAAAGTGAAAGCTACCATGCGGGGCCTACCTTTGGCTCTCTGCCAGGCGTTTGTCTGGGGATTTACTGCCGACTCGGTTTGACTTGGCTGCTTCTTTGCTTCCAAGTTGTCGTACAGGGACATGTACTGCCTGAGTGGAAACGATTCCTTGAACATCTGAGTGTAGTAGGCTTGCAGCTGCTCCATTGTTGGCGCTGTCAATTGATGAGTCTTTATTACCTGGAACACATTGGTGGACTTGATGATCAGGTTTCAAATACAGATGCAGCGCCCCCTATTCTTATTGGCACGCTATTTTTAAAAAGTCTTACATTAACTTCTTTCATTGTAGGAACATAAACCTATACAGAACATTTTTTGAAAAGTCCCATCTTTGACGCGATAAAATACCTCCAATGTTAAGAAATATTTGTTTTTAAGCACTTATGGTGACACAAATACTGTCTTTGCATTAATATAAAAATCTTTTGTTGCTACACTTTCTGAATGTCTTGCACTATTTCAATTTTGCTGTTATCTTTGACTTTTATACTGTGAATGTCTGACATTTTATTTCCTATCTTCATTTTAACCAATTTATGTAATTAATTAGTTAATTTAATTAAGTTAGTCTAGTTCTCACCTCTGTGCATTTGTCCTATTAATTGTCATTACTTAATGTGACGATAGGTTTTTTTATTGTTGTGACTTTACTCTTATTTAGTGTCAGGAATGTCACAGTGAGAATGAGAATCATAATTTTATTGCTTTTTTGTCTGATACATGTTAAGAAATAACAATAAAGCCGACTTTGACTTCATTGGGCCATTTCCTACCAAACAAATGTAACACAAGCATTTAATCTCATGTATACTTTACATTTTAATTCATGTTTAGATACTTTCAAATACCAGTTCACAGCTTCCTGCTTCCCAAGGGTTTAAAAATGACATAACGTAAAAACCTGTTCCTCTAATTCTTTAAATTGGGAAATAGATAAAAACATGCCATTCAACTATAGCAGGGCATGACTACGAAAACATAGTTGCAGTTACCAATATATACAGTTAGACAAATAATGCCACATTTCCAGTTTAAAAGAACTTGAGCTCTGTGAATTAAGGCTAGATCTGTAATTCTGTGGCTCCATCCTCTTTTAAAGGTTTGTGATCCTTGTTAGAAAGTGTGAGCTATTGTAAACTCAAGAAGATATGAGAGGATTTTAAGTAAAAATCTGGTGAAG
Source organism: Poecilia latipinna (assembly GCF_001443285.1). Classification (NCBI taxonomy): domain Eukaryota; kingdom Metazoa; phylum Chordata; class Actinopteri; order Cyprinodontiformes; family Poeciliidae; genus Poecilia; species Poecilia latipinna. The sequence goes on along the minus strand of NW_015114343.1, from coordinate 97,803 downwards.
TCAACTGTAAACTTTAAATAGATCATCCTCCGACAGGGTTTCCCCCAGTGTATTATAAGCCTGGTGGGCCACCAGGTTTTACTTGTGCTCCAACCAGGCTTAGCATTGCTCATTTATTTAAATTATTTTCAAATGTTTCCATTTTTTAAGACTTTATAGTTGATGTTCAGATATTAATCTTCCAATAACACATAATTATTAAGAGATATTTTGACATTTCCTATCAACTTTAAACATTTTCTAACTCAAAAACACGGTGGGACGTTGGATGAATGACTGCCGAGCGCCACAACCACCAGGCATAGCAAACTATCTAAATTACAAGGCCAAGTTAAGACAGAAATGTTTCAATTTTTCTTCAATATTTACTTGAAGTGCAGTAGATGTACTCAAAAAAAAAAAAAGTTATATATATATATATATATATATATATATATATATATATATATATATATATATATATATATATATATATATATATGTTTATATAATCAATTGTTCCTATCAGTAAACTTTAATATCTGTCTCCACAGTGTTTGGTAAATCTACAATGAGGAAGTATCCAAAGAAGAGTTCAAAGTTCTTGTAATCTATTACATAGCGGGTAGTTCTGAAACCTATTTGGCCTGAAATGCTTCAAGGTGATTTTACAAAACCCTTTCAGTAAAACGGACAGTAAATGGAGTGCAAACACTAAAATTAGCTGCATTAATAGGATATTTTAATCAATGTATACATGGGATCTGTGTAAAGAATAAGTCTTCTATTGATCACCAGCAATCAATTGCACTTGATTGCTTTGCTTATTCCTTTCTCAAACTCACTCAGTTTAGACTCGAGTCGTTGAGGATTATCTCGTGAATAAAAGTCGTGACATTAGAGGTTTGATGACAAAACTCACCTGCAACACTCTCTGGTACAGCTGGTCTTGGGTCAGCTGCGGAACTTTCTGGGATGCAGCAACAGGTGGGCTGCCTGGGATGCAATGGATTGATGACGATGAGGTAGAGACCAAAGGTGAGCCAAGAAAGTTGATCGCTGACTGAGGGACAGATGCACTGGGTGAGCTGTAATCCCACTGGAACGCAGGTGCTTGAGTTTCTGGGTTACTGCTGCTTTTCTCCTTGAGTGAATCTGGTGTCTGCGGTGTTGTAGGTCGACTGTCTTCTTTTATTCTTGTTGATGCTCTCTTTACGGGTTGACTTTTCGAGACGTAAATCTTATGGAAAACCCTTTTCCCGTTGACAACTAGATCGTCTTTCAGAGATCCAACGAGGTCTGACACCGCTTTGAAACCCATAGACGATATGATCAAGTCATGCTCGTATACCTGCTTGTATACTGTTGCCAAGGTCTTCAGGCGAATCCCCTTAGGATGTTCCTTTATCAAGTCAACAACATTTTGCAGAACATCTGTAGTAATTTTCCCTTGTGCTTTAGCTTCAGCAGCATCTTTGTTTTGACGCCGATGTTCCTTGTGAAACATCACATCGCCCTCCACCACCAGGTCTTCTAGAGTGGAAACCATGCTCAAAATGGAGGAAAAGTTTAAGTCGCGTACAACTAGGTTAGTGCGGTATTTCTGGCTGTAGAGATTGGACAATCTAGTCAGTGGTATCCCATTCTTGTGTAGGTACGCCAAAGCAACGACATTTTCCAAAACGTCCTCCATCTTGCTACAAAGAGAAAAAGACATAGGTGAAATAATGCTGAACAACAGTTTCACGGTAATTTAACAAATTATAGTTGAAAATGATTGAACAAAGAGATAAAAAGAAGGTCTTTTGTTGTCGTCGGAATTAACTTCTGGAATGGACTTACAAACGTATAGCTCATTATGGGTTTTCAAAATATTGATTAGAAATAAAATATTTGATGGTTATAAGGACAAAATACCTCTAATTTTTTCGGATCTGATTTGGTTTTGGTGTGTTTTCTGCCCTTTTGTTTCCATTTGTGTTTCTGTGATACGTTTTGGGATTTTTTAAATATATTTATAAAGGAGTATTTTAGCTTAATTTGCCGAGCTTCAGCCTGTACCGTTTCAGTCAAGTTGTTAAAATTGTTGCAGTATTTTGAAGTAGGAATAACTAATTACTTGATGACATATATAAACTGATATCCGCAATATCAATATTAGCTAATATTGATACTGCCTAATATGAATGTTACTCATAAGCCATCACCAAAAAGACCCCACAACACTTTAGGTACTTTAGGATGAAAAAATAGCACCTAATTTTTAGTGCTATAGTTTCAATATGTTTCCATTCGATTGTAATGCGAAATTAGAGTTAACTTTTAAAATGTCGCAAAAAAGAAAGAAAAAAAGCCAAATAGGAACACATCATCCACGCTACACAAAGTGTAATTTCATCAGATTATTTTGAATTTTGCCGTTTCCAAACTAATGCCAATCTTCAAAAAAGCGCATAAAAACTTAACGAAACAGTTATTGACCAATTAAAATCTTTTAAAAACTTAAGATGTGAGGTACAACACAAGATTTTCATATATTCACAGTAAATAAAATATATAACTGAGCACGATTACTAATTAAATGAGGCTAAATAGAAGTAAGAATTATTGTTTAAAATGACTAAATACTTGTGCAATTAAATTGCACAAGTATTTAGTCTTGCGCAAGGTATTTAGTCTTGTGCAAAGACTAAATACTTGTGTAATATTGTCATCACTGATGACAATATTACATAAAAAAATAATAACGTTAAGGGTCATGTCCAAACAAGATTAAACTGCTGTACAATGCAACTACATTAAAACCTGTTACGTGAATACAATAACAGGATGTTAAGAGATTGTCATCTCAACATGCAGTGTTATGTCCCGTTTTCTCGTAAAAGAAACCAGTAATGTTGGCAAAGAGATTTATTAAACCAGCCTATCCAGATTTGCATATGGAAACCTGGAAGATAGGCAGAGCGAAACTTCTGAGATGGCAAAACAACAACAGCCACCGAAGAGCAACAAATAAGAGGGAAAGTGTACTTTAACATTACCTCTAGCGTCTATGTTGCTGTGCATTCAAGTCTGGTTTATAGGTGTAAATACCTATTATACCTATTAAAGCTTAATGATTAAGCTTTTAGCAAAAGGATTTGTTAAGGAAAGACAGAAGAGGAATTTAAAGCATGATCACAGACTGAATCACATCCCATCCGCTGTAAACAGAGTGTGCAAACAAAGGGAAATCCTTCAGCTTAGATTTACTGTAATTATGCATCAGTTTGCGCAATTAAAAACAATTAATAGAAAAATGTGGTTTTGCTGTAGTAATTACCGTCAGAATATAACAGGACAAGGACAAATGGTGCACTTTGTGACAACAAAACACAACAAAATGTCAGCGCCCAGCAGCTTCAAGCTTTGTATTAAGCGAAAATACTCAAAATCCAAAATACATTAACATTTAACCAAGCATTTAACAAACAAACAAAAAAACCAGTAGCCATTCTGGCGCAGCTTTAAACAACACCAAAAAAATCGAGTTTATGTTGTTATATAAATGGTATAAATATATTATTCTCACCTTTTCCTTTACCACAAACTACATGTGCAGTGCCTCTCTTGAACTTCTTCACCAAGCTCCAACAATGACCACCAAGCTTCCTCTTTGTGTTTATGTACCCCCGCACCTTCCCTCCCTCTCCTTATAGAGTGCGCCGTCTGTGTTACATAGTCAGACAGGTCGGGGAGAAATGAAAGTGAAACTAGAAGCCTTGTTTCATTTCTCCGGAAAAGAGCCCCGCTGTTCAGATCAGCATACGTTGTCAGATAGTCATACGCTTAGTTCAGACATGTATACGCTGTCATTACCATATGATTTTATTTAATCAGCAACATAGAATCATGACGTAGATCATCATACAATTTGTTATTAACAGTTATATGGCATCCTGAC
>NW_015114343.1:89157-91234 GCF_001443285.1 Poecilia latipinna | reverse complement strand
AGAGCATTACTAGAACAAAGAACGGGTGTTCTGTCAGGTCAGATCGTCATACGCTTAGCACGAACTCACGGTGTTCTGTCAGATCAGCATACGTTGTCAGTTGGTCGTACGCTTAGCTCAGACATGCGCTGTCATTACCATATGATTTTATTTAATCAGCAACATAGAATCATGACGTAGATCATCATACACTTTGTTATTAACAGTTATATGGCATCCTGACTTAGCGGTTAAGTAGGTTAATGGGTTTTACACATGCGTGTGTTGTAGTTGACTGCAGCTGCAGCCAGACCTGCTTTAAATACACTTTGAAACCATGACAACGCATGTATATTTATCTAGTTATCATATTATGTGATATTATAGTCAATGTAATGACTTATTTTCGTCATAACTTGTTGCGTATGCTGAACTGACGACTGTGCTGACGGTCTGACTTCTTTATGCGCATGCGCGGGCATGCGTACTGACTGCATGTATGCTATTCTGACAGCGTATGGTAATCTGATAGAACACCGGCTACATCTGTCAGACACGTCATTACCATAAGATTTCATTTAATCAGCAACATAGAATCATGACTTGGATCATCATACACTTTATTAACAGCTGTATGGCGTCCTGACTTAGCGGTTAAGTAGGTTAATGAGTTTTACACGGGCGTGTGTTGTAGTTGACTGCAGCCAGACCTGCTTTAAATACACTTTGAAACCACGACAACGCTAGTTATCATATTATAAACAATTTAATGACTTATTTTCGTCATAACTTGTTGCGTATGCTGAACTGACAACTCCACTGACAGTCGGACTTCTTAATGCGAACAACAAGTTAGTCTGTGCTGGCATGTAAGAAAACAAGAAGTGACGAAGCAGCAGGGAAAACTAAACAAACACAAGCGGTGACGTCACGAAGAAGCCGAGGGCTTTAAGTTTCAGGTTCCCGGCTCGAACCAGCTGATTCACTGCAGCTGTTCAGTAACAAACCATATGACCTTGTTTCAGCTGTTTAAGGAAGGGCAACAGGGTTCAGCACAAAAGCAGCTACAGTTCCCCAATGGCTGAGGGATAGCAAAGTTGTAAAAAATAAAATAAAAGCCCAAAAATGTCAACTTGAAAGATAAAGATATGCTTTGAAATGTGATAGTAGAGGAAAAAACATGCAGAATGTAAAGCAGTACAGGCATTTTTACAATCCAGAGCTTGTAATTTTTATTATTTTATACATGCACTGAAACTTACTGGCACTTAAATAGAACAGCGAATGGGGTTGTGAACATCTATATAAGGCTAATTGAGAAAGTTTATACAATATTTTTTTAATCTTCTTTACTTGTAAAGAAGTAAAGAAGTAATGATTTTTTTCCACAATGCTTAACGGAATTATGTCTTTGGCTTATGGTAAGCTTTGAAGATAAATCTTATTAGTTAGCTATTACCTAATCAGTTAGCCAAAAGCTAACTCATTAGCTAAAATCTAACTCATTAGCTATCAGCTACTGTTTCATGACAAAATAAAACCTAAAAGGTTTCAGTTTGAAGGCTCTTAGAAACAGGACAGATTATTTGGCCATGTAACCAATCAATGCACAAATAAGTGTGGCGAAAATATTGAATATTATGAAAAATAAAAGATTAGTGTTGAGGCGCTTTACCAAGGCCGAGAAAGAGTCACACGCTGTTAGACAAAGGGCCCATAGTAAAGAGTTACATTTTTGATTCTGTTAGACACCAAGGTCCATTTCTCACAAAAAAGAAACATTTTCTCAGGCCACAGAGACATGGTGTGATTTCAGGGAGTGTCTTCAGTTCATATAATCAGTTGCCCTCCTCCTTCTCCTCAGACGCTGCACAGACTTTTTTAGAAACTCTTCTCGGATGTAATGATAAAACGTCTCCTTTCAGCGCTGAAAGTTAATAAAATAAGTAAAGTCTGAATGCTTCTCTTGGCTGATTTTATGCTCCGTGTGTCAATACAAATTATGATTCATCGATTGAGATTTTCATTCTCAACACTATCTATCTATCTATCTATCTATCTATCTATCTGTCTGTCTGTCTGTCTGTCTGTCTGTCTG
>NW_015114343.1:43508-88455 GCF_001443285.1 Poecilia latipinna | reverse complement strand
TAAAATAAGTAAAGTCTGAATGCTTCTCTTGGCTGATTTTATGCTCCGTGTGTCAATACAAATTATGATTCATCGATTGAGATTTTCATTCTCAACATTAGTCATGTCAGATACACATTATAACCCAAAATAACTGAGATGCTTTACTACCAAAGAGTTGCTAAATTGCATGTCAGCTAGCAGGCTGTAATAGCAGAGTGAAAATGATTTTTATTTAAAGCAGAAGAAAAATAAGTACCTTGAAATTCTCAAGGCTAGAAAACAGAGTTGTTCTTGTCGAAACCAGCAGCATAATTTGTTAGGAATTTAGCACAGCATACCTTGGATTTGTCAGTTTATTTCTCAGTGCATCATGTTTTCTGTGTCCTCGGTGCAGCGCTGGAGCTTAAAAAGCAAATAGAAAGATCAGGAATGATCTTGACAAATAGAAACAGAAAAGCTATCTAGCTTACTAGCTAGTTTTCTTTCTAGCTTTCTACTAGCTAACTTGCTTGCTAGCTTACTACAAGCTAGCTTGCTTGTTAGCTTACCACTAGCTAGCTTGATTGCGAGCTTACCACTAGCTAGCTAGAAACAGGATTAACAACAGACATACATATCTCTAATTACATAAAATATAATACTGTCAATGGCATCATGTAGAGTTCAACCGTGGACTTTCTAAGCCCACTGTAATTTTATTTTCAGATTAATTTATGAGATATATAAACTCATACATCAATTTCTAAACTCCTTCAGAGTGTTGACTCCCAAACAATTTGCTTGCATTGTGCCATCTTGGTTTTTTCAGATTCACTCATAACGCATCATTGTAGTCAACCTGAAGTCTTTTCAGATTTGGTCTTTCATAGTCTGTCCCCAAGTTTGCAGAATATAGTGGCATCTAGCAACAGCTGCTGAAAACCTGCACTTGATGCACTAAAAAACCACAAGATCATCTGCATACATATGATGACAGTATACACATAACTTTTGACACAGCTGCACTGAGTATTGCAATGCTGTGATCAAAGTTCAGCAATATTGTCTGACCCTGAAACTCCATCTATAGTGCAGAGTTGCAGCATCTTGCACTCATTCATTTTTAGTTTCTTTCAGAAATCATTAGGATGAACTTAGCAGCTTATGAAACATACAATTAGCCATCAGTATGTTCTTATTCTTCCTGGTAAAATGCATAGCATATTTATATTGTGCATTAGTGACCTTATGCAGCCTCACAGGCTTCTGTATGACAGTCTGCAATGTATTCTACCCAGTTACTAGTTACTGGCATAGGGATAAATAGTACAAAATATGTATCAAACCGTAAGGGTTAAAATAAAGATTTATTTTCAATCGTTCTTTCTCTCTTGCAGTTTGAAAACTGGGAAATGACTGAAATGTGTAACTTATAAATAATGTAGTAGATGATATATTTCTTTCTGATAATTTACTGAATGGAAGCAACGTTTGAAAACGTAGTTAACTGAGCAAATACTGAAAAGGGTATTTTGCTACCTGCTGTTATTGCAGCAGCATCCATGAGCTGCTGCTGTTTGGTCTGCTTGCATGTCTTTGTTCTGAACGTTTATGGCAGAGATAAGCCTGAAAACAGTCGGTCCATCTTGGCTAGCACATCTCACATGCTAATATTAGCAACAGATAGCAAAGGTTCTGAGAAGTAATAAGTCACTATTTTACGTCAGCTGCTTATTTAAATGTATTAATAGGCAGTCATCTCACCGGTACTTTGAAAACGTAACATTGTTTCACTTATTATTCGCCATTTTTAGCAGCTTGAACGCTAGCATGTGAGCAAGCTATGAAGCTAACATCATGCTGCGTTCATGTTGTACTACAAGCTAGTAAATGCAACTTATCTGCTGAAAAACGCAGAAAAGAAATTATCATTGTGTTCAGTGTAATTATATATATGTGTAACTGCGTTCAAACAGTTTCTTTTCTTGTTTCTATAAGCATTAGATTTAAAAAAAGCGGTCAACAGTCTCGCGAGTTGTGGCAGGTTATAAGTAAGAGCTGCTTTTTTCCCGCACGACATGAACCTAGCATGATATATGAAAAAGGTGATGCAGATCAACAAGAAAGCCTTATAACAAAAATGAAGCAAAAAAAAAAAAAAAAAAGAAGGAAAAATAAATGCATGCAATAAAATAACCAGTGGTGAGGGGTCTTATTTTTATTATTATCTGGGCATAAGTCAAATATAAAATGAGACATACAGATATAAAATATGAGGGAATAACTTCATATTTTCTTAAAAACATTGAAGAAAATTATTTCTCAAGGAAGATGGGAAGGTCTTTTCATATTACTTATTTATATATCAATTTACTATTGCAATTCTTAGTTGTAAAAACGTAATCAGGATTAACAATGACCCTTGAATTATTTTAATCAGAGCCTGAGGCCATAGGGATATGATAACTTTAATTACAGCATTAAATTATTTAGCAGTGCAGGTTCTTAATTTGTCCAAGTCTAGTATTTAGCGTTAGTGGGTCTTAGGCTGTGATGTTAATAGTATATTACCAGATATTAGTTTATATATTTGGCAAAGCAATAATGAAAATGGTTATTAAATTATTATTATTATTATTATTATTATTATTGTGTGAAGTATATTGCATTAAACTGATATAATCAAGACGTGATGTTGTAATGCCAGAACTGACCAACAGAGGTCAGTATAACATCCATAGTCAGTAAATCTGCCTTTCAATCGTCGGAACGTGACTTTGTGAGTTGCAGTCAACATTCTTTTTACTTTATGTTTCTATTTCAGAAACCAGACCCATAATCATCTGCATTTACTCTCATTCTGTAAACAATAACTTTAGGCTCCATTTAAAATTCCTTACATGTCAATGTGAGAGGTAGGGTCGTCTGAAAACATGAGCTAAGTTTTTCCATTATTGTGATTTTCCACCGCACTAGTCCAATGAGTCCAACTTAGGGAAAAAATGGAGGGCAAAGAAAAAAGTGGGAAAAGACGATTCTGTCTGCCTGTTTTCCCACAAGAGCAGCATCAGTCTGTTGGTATTAACTTTAGCACTGCCGTTAGCTTCTACAAGCAGACTGGGTGTGCCTCGGTTTTGATCCTATATTATTAATGTAACTGGACAGCAACTACTATACAATATATTTAAGTGTATACATCGAATATATGCAATAGACAGAAGGAACATAGCACTTCCACCAACTTTCTCTACCGTTCACATCTGCGGCAGCCATATTGTCAGTCTGAAACAATGGATGATGCCAGTGCCAGCAATTATCAATCAATGGGTATTGAGCAGACCTACACTGTTGAGGCTTGTACATAACCCATAACAACAGAGAAATACTTTTTTCTCCCAGAACACAACGATATTACCCTGTTGTCGGAGTCCAACATTTTGGATCTCTTGCATCTTGTTCTTGACGCATTTGAGGCAAAATTAATCGGGTCAGGAGTTTGAAGTGGGCGCGGTCACTAGTAGCTACAGCTGTTAGCTTGGTGACTGAGCACAACAATGAAGAAATCCTGCTCATTTTCTCAATTGCTGTTCCAACACTGCAATTGTGTGAAGTTTTTTTTTTTTTTTTTTTTTGTTATGCTGGTCACAAGACTTCCTGTTGTGGTCCCAGTGGGAGTTTGAAGAGCAGCTGTGTGCACATCTGTACTATAAACACTAAATCCATCATCTTGTCCTGGGCCGTAGCAGCCAACCAGCCAACTGTTGGAAAGCCAGAAGCACAGCAGAGAGAGAAGAAGAGGCATAGCTGGAGTCTCTGGAGCCCACCAGGAATGTGTTAGGGTGTTGTGTTGGGAACCCGGCCACATGACAGGCTGGACACAACTGAACTCCCTCAGCAGATAATATGGACTCAACCTCTGAAATAACAACATGTGAGCAACATGACTACTGGCACCACGCGACATAAAACAATCAAACAAAAACAAGTCAGTTGCTGACATTTGTACAGTAATTAACGATTTTTCCACTCCTGCTGAAGAAACGCATGCAAATAATATTTCTGCGTAAACAAGAGAAGCTCTGTTCATCCCAATCCGTTTCTAATACTCTGTAGTTACAAAGATGTTCTTCGTAGGATCGTTAAAAGGTATTTATTGTTTTTTTTTCTTCATTTCATGAGGTGAGTCTTTCAGGCTCATCTTTTTTTTTTACTTGAGGCTCTTCTTTAATCATTTACTTCCTCAGTTTCCCAAAACCATTCCAAGAATGCCAAGTTTGTGCAGCCAAAAGCTCTTTGGGAGTCACTTCACTTCACTTTTGTACAAACATAATTTGTCAAGCTTTGTTGTTGCAATCTTTGGAGAATAAACTCCAAATTGGGAAGAAATGGTGTCTCTCTGGAACAGTTGGCTCGTGTTATAGACAACTTTATATTTGTGTCCACAAGATTGACATGTGTAGACAAAGCGCCAGTAAAATCTTTTTTTTTTTGCTTTCTGTTCTATGATTTATGTCTAAAGTATGCCATTTGCTATGCTTAAGATCTCTGCTATGTGAGGAAGATGAGCTCTAAGTCTTCAGAAGACATCAGCAGAGTTTGCTGGCATGCCAAACATTTCACAACCTTTAAATTACTACATACCACTTCTTGTTTATAAGATGAGAACATCCCAACCAACTCTGTTACAAACGACATGCTGACTGTTCTGTCAGTGTTAATCTTTACTTTACTTTAAAGCTGTCAGTTTCTCTGTAGTCTCTCACAAAGGACAAAATGAGACATAAGATGGAAATGGTTTTACAGGAACCTTGTGTTTTTTGTTTTCTTTTAAGCACTTGGCAAGACAGCCCTTACAACACATTTCCCGACTCTGCTCGGTTAGCATGAGTACGCCACGCATATTCATGTATGTGGTGTACTGAATTGACCGTTGGCTTTGGAGAATTTCCTTTGAACTCTTCATGTAAATTTGTCCAACAGGAAGTTGCTAACAAGGTTTTTTCATGTAAACTGCAGCTCACAGAAGCGTCACTGACCGAAGTGACGCTTCAGGCTGTAAATTCGTGCAGCCTGAGTCATCAAACCGTACCCAGGCAGGTATTTATTCTCAAGGTAGTAAACAAGACAATCATATGAAATGTGGTGCGGTCCAAATTTATACTTGTATCAATTCTCAGTTATAGAACAATACTGTACACCCAAATAATCAGTAGGTCATATTTTGCCAAACCTTGAACACGGAGTTGATGTCAGCAATCCATCCTCTTCTGCAAGCATGTGGCGACAGAGGAAAGGAACAACTCAGATCTAACAAGAAATCAACAGCTCAGTATGGGCAGCCATCTTTTGAGGCCAAAGGAGATGAGGAGAGGAGATAAAGGAAGCAAACAGTAATTCTTAAGGAAAAAATGGAGAGTATAGAGAGTTAATGTAATGGTGTGTTCACACTAAACGAGTTTTGAGCGTCGAGTGCGTCTGGTTTACAGTCAAAGTCTATGCGGAGATGCATTGAGGGTCGTTGAGGCGTGTTTTAAGTGTCTAGTGCGATGCAATTTGATCAGTTTTGAGCGTATGAAGCGTCCAGCGCTCCACATAGGTTTTGAACGTAAACCAGACGCACCTGATGCTCAAAACATGTTTTGTGTGAACGCACTATTAGACATCGTCACAGACAGAAACACAGGAACCCACTGTCAGGTATTCCTTACCTCAGTATCGTCTTTATCTAACCAAAACATCCAGGTCTATATATCAGCTATACTTGTATGAAAACGTTTCCTGAAGTTACAAATTAACATGAGCTTTTACTTTTGAAACCACTTACTTTCAGTTTTATAGTATGCTGTACATTTGTGTTTGTAACTATCTGGCCACACAATTTACACAGGAGACAGCTTTATCCTGCCTTCAAAGGAAGAATATTAGTTATTTTTCATTTTTGCATGAAATTGCCAGAGTCTGTTCTGAAAACCACTTAGTACCTAAAAAATGATAAAGGAACAAAAATTTACATGTTTGTGTGCAGCTTGAGAAGAAAAGACTACTTAAACACTCAAACTTATTGACAAGAGCCAACTCTTAACTTTGCTGTGTGAGACCCAACATTTGGTGCTTTTTGAAATCAGTATATTTAGAAAATATATATACACTATGTTCAATAAACTCAAACTCAAAACTGGAGACACAGAGTATAAGAGTTAAGAGTTTTTATTTGTTTTGAACAATTTTCTACAGTATTATACTAAAAAGCATAATAAAAGGATACAGGACTATGAGTTACATAGTTTTTATAAGAGTTTGTATGAAAATCAACAAATATTTGTTTTGGTGAAACATTATTAATGTTCTTAGATACATTATTTTAATTACATTACATAAGTGCTTATGAAAAGAAGTAGTAGCTACAGGTTTTTATAGGATTTCAGCTGCTCAGGAATTAACATGCCTGGTATTTTTGTTGAATACAAGTTGCTTACTTCAAATTTATCTTTGCTACTTTACTACAGGTGAGTGTAGAAAACTTATGGTGCTTCTCCATATGTGCAATGTAGGCATGCTATGTACGCCTTTCTCTTTTCCGTGGCTGAGGTTTTCAGTCGTCCCTCAAGCTTTAACACAGAGAACTACTGCAACTCAACATGTATTCTTCATTCTCTAAAGGCCAACATTATTCCAAACAAATATTCAAAATATATTAAAGGTCAATCTTACATGCCTTGCAACACATCAGTAATGTGCTTGGAGGAATGCTGTTACATCAAACCTTCCCTTTCTGAACTCAGTGAGTCAGTAAAAAGCATGCAGCTTTTGAGGACAAAGTGAAACACCATCTAATGGCAGAGCCGCCTGAGCTATAACAGCAAAACTAGCTCTTAAAAAAATAACTTCTCTCCCGGCTTAAAGGGATAGCTCAATTTTTTTTCAACAGAGGTTGTCTGCAGCAACTCTCAGTAATAGTTTTGTTGCCTAAGCCAGGAAAATGAAATATAGCAGTGAGTTTGCAGAAAATTTTAGAGTGGTTAAAAGCTAACCACTAGGTCGAGGTGAAGAGCTAAGTGCTGTGTCACGGTGAAAAGCTAAGAGATGGGTCACCATTTTAGCTAATTTAAGCAATTTAAAACAGCTAATGCTAAAATTGTTTATTTATGCTATAGTACCGTCAATTGTCTACATTTTCCCTAAGCTAATCTATCTTCATGGTACAGGTTTTAAACCATTTATTCTGTTGACAGTTTCCATTTGATTCAATCAGTTATCAAACACTAAGGGATTTTTTTATTCTTGGCTTACGTCACTTGACATAGTTAGCTTGGTTATTGAAGACAACACTTTGCCTTCAATAACCAAGCTAACTGACTGGTTTTCTAAATTTGCAAAACCAGTAGAGATTTTGATTTTTAGGTATTTTCCCAGTTCCATTTTGAACTGTCAAAGTTTGAACTGATTTCTTTTAAATACAGTATTGAATTTTTCAGTCACTGGTCTGACATACAGGTAATTTTTTTATGAAATGGTAAAAGTAATTGCACTAAACTGGCTTAATCCCAGTTGAATTTATAGTTCACATCTTTCATTTTTTCTTTGAACACTGCATCAAAGTGCTGTGCCTCTTCCGGCGTAAGCAGGTTCCTCCAGTCTCCAGCGACCCCTGAAATAAAACACAAGAGACGTGGGACCTTTTAGAAACTCTTTCTTTTTAAAGGAATATGTTGAATTGATCTCATCGGTTATGGAAAGTTATGGAATTTGCACACAAATGTAACATAACTTTAAGTATTTTTGACTTTTATTTCTAAAGTCACTAATGTGTCCAAGTTGTTGCCTTAATGCACTTGAGTTGAAATTTTAATATTTTCAGCAGCAAATAAAAATGAGATTATTCATGCGTTAAAATTCTACAATTCATATAGCTCTATTTTTTTTAACCACATATATTTTGTGCACTTTATTGAATCAGGACAAAGATGGAACAGTTCAATAAAAAATAAAGAATAAGACAGGTAGTTTGAGCAAGACACAAACAGCAGTACCATCGAGACGGCCATAGTTGTTGTTTGTGAACATAAAGTTTATCATAAGACAAAATGGTTTCTTAGGCAACAGTTTCCAGTTTGTAATGCCTGTTTTTTATATCAGTTCAAGATGTTTGCTAATATATCCAAATCCTACTAAATCAGTGGTCAATTTCTCCAGATTATCCTCCTCCATGTTTGAAGACAATAGTTGTATCTACTGTAACTGTGTTCCCAGAGTAACCTTTTGACTTCCTCGTTACTATACTGCAGTTAAACTCTCAAACGTAAAACATGGAATGAGTACCTGGGTAAAATTGAGAATTGCTGCATAACAGGAAGATTCCTCTGATGAGACCTTATGTTGGGAGGAATGTGTTTACACATGCTGGAGCACATCAGAGAACCGATGTGGTTCCAGGGTAAAAATTATGTCAGTCTGAGTGCTGCTAGAAATGCAGCTCCGGAAACACAAAGAGACCACTTAAAATGATCAGTTTCTCTGATTTTACTTTTTACAGGTATATGTTTGAGTAAAATTTATATTGTTCCTTTATTCTATGAACTACTGACAACATGTCTCTGAAATTCCAAGCAAAAATGTAGTATTTGCAGAAAATGAGAAATGGTCAAAATAACACTAAAGATGCAGTGTTTTCAGACCTGAAATAATACAAAGAAAACAAGTTGATATTCATTTAGAAACAACAATGCTAATGTTTTAACTCAGGAAGAGTTCAGAAATCAACATTTGGTGGAATAACCAGGAGGTTTTCAATGGGGTACAGTGAAGTGGGCTCTTCATTTTTTCCAGAGCTGTATAGTGTTAAGATTTACAGAATTTGTCACAAGCAGCCGTTCATCATTGTGACGACGTGCTTTTAAATTCATCTGTAGCGTGCTGGATTGCTAGGTCTCCAAGCTATTACTTTTGAAAACCTTTTCTTTTGATTTTATTCTCCTTGCTGGATGAACCACCAGGTAAATCCTTATATTACAAACTCACCCAGAGTCTTTATTAGTACTTTAGTTATGGGCATCCATCGTGTTATCCAAAACAATGTCACTACTCCTGTTACTTTTGGCAGCTTTTTCAGCTGGGTTGAGATTATTACTTTTTAAGGGCATTTAAAATCAGGAGCGTTTCCAAATTCACTGTACAAAATAATCCAAACCAGTCTTAACTGGCATGAAAACCAGGAATCTAAAACAGACACCCATTCCACCACTAGGGGGCCATGTTAATTACAAAAACTCACCTTTACGAAGGAACTGAGTCTTTGTTTGGTCCATGAACTCCTGGGGCACCACTGAGTAGTTGGACATAGGGTTGTTCTTCATGTTTTTGAATAAACACTTGTCGGCTATCTTCTTCAGCACATCGGGCTCCAAAGACTTCCCCAGGAACTGAGCGATTCTGCTCACAGAGTGGTTCAGGTCCTGCTGAATCCGAAGGCACAACACAGTTCCATTTCAGAGATTGGTTCATGTTCACAGAGAGTTTCATGGCAAGATTCGCTATTCCTGTACGACTTGTTTGAAACCAAACACAAAGGAAAAAGCACTTTGCTGTCACCTTTATCATCTCCTCGTAGGAGATGTACATGATCTGCAGTTCCTCTTTAGCGTTCAGCCAGCCTTTCACATGGTCAAACCAGGAGCCAAAAATAACTGAAAAAAAAAAACAAAAACCAACAGATTCACACATTTTTTCTCTTTATCAAGGATTGTGAATCAGTTTTTGAACACAAATAAGATTAGATTTATACTCTGTAACACTTTCACAGTGCATGCAGGATAAAGCTACATAGAGATGGTAACCTTTTCCCGTGAGGAACTTCTGGAGGAACTCGCTCTGCGAACCCGGTTTCACCAAGAATGAGCTGATGTTGTAATAGTGAAAGGCAGACGTGAACACGTCTTTGGGGTTCCTCATGACGTAGACCACCTGCAGAGATGGTACAACAGTTTATAATGTATCTCCAAAGTACAGAGTTTCATAGCAAAACCCTTTGGTTTGTGTATTTATTTGTTTTTCATTTCAAAATCATAAAATTAGACTAACTCAAAATATCCAAAGTAAAAACTTCCTCACATTTTTTAACAATTATTTTAACATGCACAAACTGGAATAAGATGGCTTAAATTATTTTTAAAAATTCACAGAGTGCAGAAACAGATCATGCCTTTTTGAATTTGTGAATTTCTCAATGAGTTGTACTAAATTTTTTGAACTTCTTCAAAAAATGCGACCCAAATCTGGATCACAAGTTCATATCAAAAGTAGTGATGCACCGATCCAATATTAATATCTGTATCAGTCCCGATATCAAGAAACATCCTAGATCAGTTATCGGTGACAATGCGCCGGTCCAGAAGGGCGGCTCTATTCAGTCTAATTCTATGTTTTGTGCTCTGAGCGACATCATACTTTCATTATTTATTTTATTTAAAATTTCTAATCGATTGAAGCTTCTGAACCATTTGAAACAATGTTTATTGTGGTTTATTTTTACATGTTTGAATTATGTCAGTTATCAACAGATTTTGTAATTCAATACATTTATGTTTGTTTAAAAAAAGGAAACATTTTAAGTCAACTAGAGCACTGTTTTCGGTATTAGCCGATGCTAAACCTCCGATATCTGTATTGGGATCAGAAGTGAAAAAAGTGGACTGGTGTATCCCTAGTCAAGAAGGGGAAAAAAATGTTTTTGATAACACACAGAGAGGATTTTATTAGATTAATAAAGTACAGCAGTGATCCCAACCACAGACTCAGTGGCAGGTTTACCTTTGGTTTTACTTGAAAGAAGGATGGCGGCATCATGTTGTAGTGGAAGTGCGTGGTGAACAAGCGGGGAGACGGCCGCTCTTCAAGCTTCAGGCTGGAGGCCCGGGTCTCCTCCAGCCAGGGAACGCGGTCCCAGTTAGGCAGCGTCTCAACGGAGGCTGGATCCCCTCCACTTAGGATCAGGGGAAGAATTTCCTGCATCCAAGTTGTCCCTACACAAAGAAAACAAGGTAGTGAGAACATGCAGCCTTTTTTTTAATTTCATTACTATTAGCAAATATTTAAAGCCAGGACAACCGTGCTGAATATCACAATGTTTCACAGAGTTTTCATTAAAGTACGTTGATAAAATCCACCAAACTTGATGGATAACTTGAATTAAAGGAAGAAGACTTCCCCTTTCAACTTTTCTTACGTTAGATTTGTAGATTATAACAAACTGAATAGATTTTAGTTCAAGTTCAGAGCTGAAAAATGCAAAATAAAAAAATTATTCATTTCAATTGGATTCTAATCCTGACCCAAACTCTTTTCCTTTTTTTTTCTAAAAGTCAGGATCAGCGCAGTTGATTTAAAATTGACCCAGCTTTTAAACCATAATTGCTGTGAAACAGTCTGAGATTAATGATAGGTCAAAATTGTTTATTTTGGCCTTTATCACTGGCCAAAATAAACCTTGGCCTTATTTTGGCCAAGATTCAGACGCAACAACATTGGAAACTAAAAGCTAGCTGAGGTAAATCAAAGGTTACGGAAAGTTAAGTACTACTTTGTTTTTTTTCATGGTTTCAAGCCTTGTGTCTACATAGGAACTGACTGAAAACACTTTTTTTTTTAAAATAAATTGGCTCCAGATAAAAATACCCATTTAAAATGCCTTGCTTGCATTTTTGTGTCTAAAAAGGGAAAAACAAAACAACAACAAAAAACTATGTCACAGCCCCAATTTCCAAAGTGTACTTCCCCCATTTCTCGTCTGTATTTGGTGTATTGCTGCTGCAGCATCACCCCACCATCCTGCAGGCCTGTCACTGCAGCGTTTGGCTTGTTTTTAGAGATCTGACAATGATTTATCCACAAAGGCAGCCTTTCAAAAACAAGAAGTGAAAATATAGTTTTCTAAAAATGTTTAGATGTTAAAAACATCCCAATTTACGTAAATTATTACTGTAATTATATAAATAAAAACTACACTTTAATACAGATCTAGAACTTTGGAGAGCAGGCCTTAGAAAATCCACTTCAGAACCACTGGAATACCTCAAAATTCTAAGTAATTGAGTAAAACTTTAATTAGGCAACCTAAAGTAGATATGATCAATATACATCAAGACTAAAATGTCCAGATGGACTTGAGGAAATGAGTACTTTAACTATCAGGAATCTTTTTTCCCACAATACCACCATATTGCTGATCTGCCACCACCATGGAGAACACATGGGCATAAAGAAGATTCCTATGCCTAATACAGTATATCCTGGGTTATGCAAGGTATATCATTTGAGGCATGAAGATAATGTATTAAAACAATTCTTTTAATGTTGCATACAGGTGTGGCCCAGCTAAAGGAAGTACTAGCATTAGCTCTTTTCACATCACAGTCCTCTGATATGGCAGCAAAGACAACTAGCCTCAGCCTTTTTACAAGTCCAACACTGCTGGGCACATCCTGCAACAATGGGCGCTTACATACAGTAAATGGAGAAAGAAGGGCCTTGTCCAGCCAGTTTGTGACTGAAGCATGGTTTATTATAATGACATGTGACTCTTGTCCCACTACTCCTACCATCACAACAGACACTTGTTTACCTTCAAGGTGCAACGGAAAGCAGGTTAACCTCAACCCATGCTTTCCATTCAAGACATTACTCAGCATAAATCGTTTACCGTATCAAGGGATGCTACAACACTAGAAAACAATGTTTCAAAACTCTTAAGGGCCTTTTAATAAAATGCCAGACAAAGTACCTGATGAACCAGTTTCACTAGCTGTATAGAGTCAGCCAACAAGTTTGTCTCTCAGTGGCTGCATTTCCATTGACCGTACAACAGCACAACTTGACATTTCGAAAATAAATTTGCTTAATGGAACCACAGCAATTTAGGTTTTTGATTCAAGAACCGGAGGTGGCTCTTTTTGCCATATCAAAATTAGTTTATTTCTCAAAATTGCAATAGAACCACATTTTTCGTACGACACAAGTTACATCATCACACAACCAGATGTTGCCACTGACACAAACCACAACAAAAAAGTTTTTTATTTAAATGACTTATCGGACATACAAACTTATTCACGCGTCTCTTTTTAAATTTTTTAATGGAAATTGCGAAACAGCCAATGCCTAACACACAACGAGCCTGTGTGGCAGAGTCAGGCTCGTTGTGTGTTAGGCTCTGGTTCCCAGAACAAGAACTAAACAAGGTAAGGCTGCATTTAGTTTCTATAATCCTTAACATAGGAAGAGACTCTCAAAAAGGCAAATGCTTTTTTTTTTAACTTGAGGATTAAATAAAACCAATTTCTCAAATCTCATTTACTGGATGAATGTCTTCAAAAAGAGGTAAATCATGGTGACCACATATAGAAATCAATTTGTATACAGGAATACCATCCACACTTGTGGTTGCTTTCGGTTGAACACCACAGCGTCAGACAGGATACTGATACATCTCCGGACCGTAACTTCGCCAACAGGTCATTTCCCACCAATAACACCTGGGCTATATCTTGACCTAAATGCACAGAATGCTGGAAGATGTGGGCGACACTTCTGTGAAAACTTATCAGATCAAAACTGTGTCAGAGGCAGAGAGGAAGCCTCAGATGAGTTGAAACAAGAGCCAAAGATTTTTTTTTTTAAAAGTGAGTTTATCAACAAATATCTCTTTAACCTCATGAGTCAAGCTTTTGACCACAACACAGCACTGAGACTGCACCAGTAAAGGTTTGAAATTATATAAACTTTAACAGCAAGACGTCAAAACGTCTGTGTTGGGTTTTACTGGATCTCAGTGCCATGTTTGACGCAGCTAACCTATCTGATGTAGAGACAGGAAAAGTTGGTGTGACGTCTGCTCCTACAACTTTTGGTTCAGATTTTATGAGTCAGATCGAAACTACGCTGTCATTTTGAAATACTTTTAAGCAAACCAAAAGAAAGAAAACCCATGTGAGGTTCCTCAAGGCTACATTCTCAGGCCACTTTATTTTCATCTACACGTTCTCTCCTGATTAGATGATGTAGTGCTCCTACATCTACTATATTTATCAGACGACATATCGGAATCAATATCCGATGTTTGTTTACGTCTGGTTGCAATTATGACACAATGTGGGAGCGTTGGGGTGTTTATCTGACACAATTTAGATGGTGTGGTTGCTTTTATAAATTGTTGTAAGTGTAAGAATATATATATACATACAAAATATCAATAAATATTGGTAATCACCTTAAAAACATCACTAGAATACAAGGTTTACTGTCAAAATGGGACACAGAAAAACTTGCTGTTAATTTCAGTAGGTTACATTATTGTAATTATCGTATGTGGGTTTCTGTAACAAAAGAAGTAGGCAACTGCAGTTTGTCCTTAATGTTGCCAAAAGTGTCCTAAACAAACCAAGAAAATGGATCACATCAATCATATCAGCCTTTATCGATGCAGTTATTCCTCATCGGTAAAAGGACAGATTTTAAAATCTCATTGATGGTCTGTAAGGTACACAATGGTGTAGAGTTGAGTTGCTGGTTAGGTACAAATCTTAACTATGTTCCCAGAACAAGAACTAAACAAGGTAAGGCTGCATTTAGTTTCTATAATCCTTAACATAGGAAGAGACTCTGAAAGTCTGACATGTCCAGAAACTGTTGGTTCCTGCAAATCAGAAACCAAAAGTTTCTGGGGCAACTTTGTACCAACGTTGCTGTTTGTCACAACTTTCCCATATGGTAAGATATTACTTTATCAAATCATTTTCATGATTGAACTTTGTTTTAAATTAGCAATTTTAAGGCACCTGAGGGGTGCCTAAGGAACTAGGTCCAGTTTTGAACAATGGTTGCTTGTCTGAGAAATAAATCTATGGGTTTTGTACAATGTGTGTCGCGTGAATGGATGTTACCGTTTAGAAGACACCTAATCTCGTTGGAGTTTATGACAATAAAGATTACTGTTTTTTTTTTGTTTGTTTTGTTTTGTTTTAAGCAAATGAATAATCTCAGGACCAATCTGTTGGGAACATCTGTAGCTTTACAAAGAACCGATATCTGGTTGCGTACTGTGAGATCTTACATGGGGAGACAAAAAGAGTAGAGAAAAAGGAGAGGGAAGGCTGAACCGAGTATTGAAAGAAACAGATTAAGCTCTCAAAGAGCCCTGTTGTACTGTCCTGTTCCTAAAAGCTAAGAAAACCCAAAGGAATAACTGTACTGTATAACGGTTGTGAAAGAAGAAAACACCTGTCTTCTGGAATCATGATGGTTTCCGCTTACGAAACTGGAATAAGAAACAGACCCAGTTTTGATGGCTTTCCAGCTGTAAGTTGAGGGGAACGGTGAAAATGGTATTCAAAATAAGTGGTCATAGCAACACTGAATAAAAGAAATAGAAATCAACAGAACTAATCCAAATGGAAACCTGTTTGGCGATACAGAGTTTCCACCCCGTGTATTATAAGCCTGGCGGGCCACCAGGCTTTACCTGTGTCCCCACCAGGCTAAGCATTGCTTTTTTTAAAGTCTTTTTAAAATGTTTGCATTTTTTAAGACTTTATAGTTGGTGTTCAGGTATTAATCTTCCAGACTTTTAATAACACATGATTATCAAGTGATATTTTCAAATTTCCTGCCAACTTTATAAAAACATTTTTAACTCAAAAAAATGACGGGCTGCTGTGGTGGAAAATTACTGATCATGCTATATTAAATGCAAACACTCACCAAAAGAACTATTTGGGTTACATGTAGAAGGTTGGAAGTTGTTTTCTATAGCTGCACCAGAACCAGACTGTCCCGCCCCTTGTTTTTAATTCCTTATCCTTGGTATAAAACTCATGTGTTGTCTCTGCCTGGCAGAGCTTTTCACCCGGACCTGCTTCATTATTGATTGTCCTACAAGTTCTCTGTATTGTGCACAATATATGAATAAAGCTGATTGAGTGATATCACCTGACAGTGCTTGGTAATATAGTTTTTTTTTCCACAACACACCCAACTGGCTTGGTAATATGTAATAGTGCCAATAATCTCGAAAAGTAAGAACAGATGCCAAGCAAAGCCATTGGCTTGTATCAGTTTTGAGAGGCTTGCAAAGTCATTTCTACAGCTTCGGGACTCAAGCAAATTACAGTGAGAGCCATAATCCCCCAAGGGAGAAACGTGGATGATCCATTAAAAACGTCTGTTTTGTGTTTTCTTGCACAAAAAAACATTACTTTAAGAACAAACACACTTGGGTAATGAAGCAGAATTATGACCCAGAAACAAACCAATAAGTCCACATTAGAATGGCTCAAATACACAACAAACAAGCCGTATTTTAATTAATTAATCTTGGAGTGACCAAGTCAAAACCTGGACCTAAATCCGACTGAGGTTGAAAATCAAATCAGGTCAAATTTAAACAATTCTGGCCAAAAACTCAAGTACAATGACGTACAACACTCAGAATTGGATTTTATATTTAACCAGGTTACATTTAAATTATGTTCAAATGTATTTGATGGTCATTCAGAGTCATTTCCATGTGAAAAGGACAATTATTTGTGCGTGTGTGTGTGCGTGTGTGTATAAAATATAGTTTGTGTTTCAACACGTTTAAAAGTGCTGCCATTTGGCACAGCGTAACTTTATGTCCTTAAGGAACTCGTTCTCTCTCTTTTTTTTATCGTGATGGCACAACAATGACGAAACGCTACCTCCGGATAACCCTTGGCTTAAGGGTAAAGTCCAATTCTTGGCCAGTTTTGTATAAATTATCGAAACACCTCACTATTTACGCGTTTATCTAGCAGTCTAGATTATTTTTTGAAAAAGCGTTAAAATACCCCCCCCCACACACACACACACACACACCCTTACCCCCCTCTGTTCATGACGCGAATGACGGCGGGACGCTCACCTGATTTGGGGTACGTTACGATGACAACATCGTCAGGACGAAATGTAAACTCCTCGTAGTACTTGAGGCTCTCCGGAGTATGTACCCCATTAGGTACATAGACGCCCTTGTACAGAGTGTAGAGGTCCGCTTCAGTCATGGTTCCGAGAAGAGTGAACGGAACTAAGTGTGTGCGGTTCGGGCAGCTCCGAGCTGAACACTGCTGGACTTTGTCTGAACTTTGTTGATAATAATGAGTAGGTTGGGACTATAAACCGTCGCCTCTTCCGGTGTTATGCCCAGAGCGATGCGCGCTCCCGCGAGAGGGGATGCAATTTTGGGCAGGCATGCGTTTCTGGGCATAACACCTGTTTCTGTGTTAGACTTTGAAACGTAACATAAAACACAGTTTTCAATTCTGTATCTTTTAGCCATATATGTGTGAAAATGAATCGTAGATGTTTTGTATGTTTACAAAAAAAAATGTTTTGTATGTTTATATCCAGCTTTGCAAAAGTATTCACACTCTCTGTTCATCTTACAAACACAACCTTGAATGTGACTAAGACTTTTTGTGGAAGACAGAGACGGCCCAAAGCAGAAGCAAACTAAGCCGCTTCTTAGGGCATCCCATAAATGCTTTGATTTTTATCACAAACTTTTTATCTGACATTTTTGTATTTGTTGAGAATGAGAGTACTACTAAATTTGAATGTTTAAGCACAGATCTAAAGAATGCTTAAACATTCTTTAGATCTTAAAATAGTTTAAGATCTAAAGATCTTAAACTATTTAGAATTTAAAGAAATTGGCATGTTTATATGGTAAAAGTCCTGGCAATGCCACCTTAGTATGCAGTTAAGTTCTACAGACATCTATAAATTAACTTTTTATTTATTATTAATTAAAACTTCCCTCCGGGACTGGTGTTTAGGGTGCTTTAAAGGTTGTTATCCTGCTGAGAGGTGAACATCTGTTCCAGTCTTAAGCCTTCAAAAGTTTTCTTTCATAATTGTGCTGTTTTTAAGTCAACTTGACTTCCCATCCACTGTGACGAGCAGTTAGCCATACTATGTTTTAAACATAAGAACAAATTCCTCTGCTGTGTTCCTTTCTCTTTATTTTCTCTAATGTTCTCCAGCAAACCTTTCCGAGACCTTCTCAGATCAGCTGGGTTTACATTGAGGTTAAATTACAGACTTAGAAGTCCACTCAGACTTCTGACGGCAGATTTTTCCACTGGATTTCATTTAAAGGTGTCAGACTAAAGGGGGTTGAAAACAACTGCGTGCCACTCTTTTCAGATTTTATATATAAGCAAAAAACTGTGCTTTTATTTACACTTATTTACTTCTTCAGGTTAGTCTCACACAATCCCCACAAATGAAATACATTGCTACTTTCCTAAAATAATGCTAATAGTCCCTAGAATACATCATCTTTTGCCAAAAAAAAAATCACTTTTGGCTAAAATGACAAAGGTCTTTTATGTTAGGAAGTAACAACATTTAAGTTTGTGGTCGTAACATAAGTGCACTGATTTACACCAAGAACCCTGAGCCTCACATTCTGCTTTACATTCCATTGCAGTCAAGTCTGGACATCTAGTTCACTCCCTTTTATGCACTATTGAGGGTTACTCAATAGTCTTCAGTCTATTGAGTAACCCTTAAATGCGCTGACAAAGCCACATTTATCTTCAATAATGGACAGAATGACAAAAGACATCATTTTTCATAAAGAGGCAGAAAAATCTTTGGCTACTTACTTTGCAAGGGTTCAAACAACTGGCTAATAATGTGGACTATTATCTGTTATCTGGATCAGTATGGGTTTAGCGTTTTTGGCTATGTGTGGCTGTTTATCGTCCATCTTAGCAACAAACTCTCAGAGTGTATATCCAGCCAAACAGTCTTCTTTGGTCAAACAGAGCTTTCACAGGCATCTTCAGAGAAGGGTAAGTACACACACAGCTTAGTTCACGTCTGATGGACTTGTAATCCTTAATTTTTAATAACCAATTATCTTCCCATTGGCATGGAAGGGTTTAATAGGGCTATGAGGTACCAGTTTACATCTGGGCTGCATTAACACTGTAGTGTCTGATAGCACCCAGGCTTCTCACATCCCTAGTGAATGTCTCACATGGGACTGATCGATGTATGGAGTCCAATAGACTGAGACTCCATTTTATGGTCTCATTAAAGGGACGGAGAAAAGGTATTAATTCCAGCATCCTATGGAGAGGCAGGTATCACAAGACTAGAAAAACAGGGACAATGAAGGTAATGAAAACGTTATGAGACCCAAATGTGTGTTCAGAGGACGATATAAGATGTTGTGTTGTGAAAGTTGGAGGTAGCGGGGTTCTTTATTGATTGGGTCACGATTCCTTGCGATTTGGTTGTCGTGATACGGGTGGCAGGTCAGAATAAAATCTTTCATTGTTCAGCTGATCCATCACCATACCAGCGACTTGAAGACGACAGCTAACAAATAACCACAGCACCTTCCCTGCTCAGTCCCCTTTAATCAAACTCTAGTTCATTTGTCTAGAAAGTCGGGTTCATTTGGGGAGTTATGAATGAGCAATTGAACTCTGACCAAACATTAAACTCCGGTCCACCTACAAACCTAAGTCTCTGTTTGAATGCAAACAGACCGCTCTAAAAGCAAGAAGCAGACTAAAGAATAGAGCATTCTGGGTAAATACAACCGCCCAGCGCTAGACGGTCTTTTGCCAGAGACAAAAGAGAAATCCTACAACTGCTAAATTCTGGTGCCACTAGAGTCCTCTAGGTGTCTCTGCAAACCTGACAAATTTCTTTGGCCTAGCTTGCTGTGCGCTAACAGGTACAATAGCACCCTGAGCAGGTGGGCTATGTATAATAGAAACCTGAGTCCCATCATTGCTGTATGAAGAAGAAGATGATGTTGACGTCTTCGAGTCGTGACCTTTGGCATTCACTGGAGCTCTTCACTGTAACAACAACGGAGCGTCAGGAGTGAGAGTTAGCTCTCTGATGTCTGAAGCCATTGTTCTCAACTGAAAAAAGATGTATTACTCTCTCTTGGACATACTTTCTAAATTTTTATTAAACATTTAATTTACCAGAATAAAATCCCATTGAGATTAAAAACTTGGCCAAGAGGCAGCAACAAGTACAACACAAAAAGTTACACGTTAAAAAGAAAAATGACAAGCCATCAAGAACAGGTAGGCTACATGTCATTGAATCGGATTTTAGTTTGGATGTAAAGGCACTAACTGAGATAAATTCAGTCAATCTCAAAGTTTCTTGTGGCAAGTTACAGGAAACTGGAGTAGAGTGAATAAAAACTCGTTAGCTGGGCAACAGCATCCTTCTTGCCCTTTTGAGATCTTCAAGACATTTGGTAGAGATTCATCACCTCTGAGGTTTGTTTATTTTACACAAATCAAAAGTCACACGAAATATGTGGATTACAGCTATGTGAATAACCGATTACCTGACTGAGATAATAGCTTCAAATGAAAGCAAATGTAAAGTTGAGTGGCCATTCTTGGTCACAGCCACTAGGTGGAGCAAAAGACCAGAGGAAGAGCCGCCCTGCTGCAGCTTTATGGGTGAAGGGGAACAAGATCTGTGGAGGATGAACCTCAGCTGACCTCAGTTTCATTCTGTGCTATGCTGAAGCAGACAGGAAGTGGTTTTGCTCAAAATACTTTTGAATTGTTAAATAAAGTACCGCATGCTCTCAACAGGATATCAACAGGCTAGCGTGCAAGGAAACATACACACTAGCGACGGAAGTCCAAAGGTAAGGAAACCTCACCACATCTTTAACTTAGCAGCCCAGTTAACCTGCAAGAGATATGTTGATTGTTCCAGGTGAAGATGATCTTTTATTGTAAAAGTGAGAAATGTGAGAAAAAAAATCCAGGATTTGATTTGACTTATTCATAGGGGAAGGGAAAAATCCAAATTAGAAAAAAAAAAAATGCTTTTTACAAAATTACCATCTTCACTACACTGTGTTTATTGGTGCTTTATATATTTCAGTCAATCAATTTCCAGAAACCTTTAGTTAGTGATGCTCTGCTAAAGTTTAAATGGAGATGCAGTTTCTGGCTCACAGAGCAGGCCTCCCCTGTAACTCCTCCACCCAGCTCCTTCAGACTAGCCAGCAGCAATTAGCAAACACTGTGCATCTGATGAGCTCATTATAGTAGCTACTTCTAAGTACGACGCTGGTAAAGACCAATAATTAACAGAATAGCTAGGTTGTTAAGACTTCCTGAAGGCAGAGAGCAGACATTTTTAAAGAGACAGAAGCCCAATTTCAAGGCGTTAAATTACAAAGTCAAATTTCTTCTCCGTCATATTTGATATTGATGGCGTTTTTATAACAACTGAAGGTAACATAGTTACCTGATTGTTGAGTAAAATGGCACTATGTGCCTAGAAGATTCATAACACTGCACCCTTAAGGCTTTTCAGACATCTGTAAAAGGGTACTGGATGGTCTCCTTTGGTCAAACACAGTTTTCACAGGCATGCTCAGAGAAGGGTAAGTACACACACAGCTTGTCTGGATTCAGTCTGAGCAAATTTTCAAACTTTCGAAGCAAATTCTCCGCTACTTGAAACAAAATCCAGCATCACTCAAAGATAACAAGAAATTATTACAGTAATTTTTCTAACTCAGAAGCTGCTAATTTACAATGATCATCTAAAACCAAAGTTCCTCTTCGTAGTCCATTTTCTGTGCATGCCGTGTTCAACAGGCTCTGGAAGTCTCGTGCAGAGCAGATTGTGGTTCAGTAGTCCCTTAACAACTGCAGAGTCAGCATTCATTCTGTAGTGCTGCAGCCATGTAGTGCGATCTTGCCACCAGTAACCTCGGTCTGGCGCCTGATGACTGGATCAGCTCCTTTCCGCTAACGGAGGCAAAGAGGCAGAGAGCATGTACTGTAAATAAAAGCCGCTCGTCCGGATTGTAGTTTGTGTTTTTGTTAAACCGGGTAATGTTCCTAACCTCTCGTAATCCAATCCGAGCAGATTGACTCCGTTGACAGCCAGGATCCTGTCTCCAGGCTCCAGCTTCTCACACTTGGCGGCAGGAGAGTCTGGCACGACCGCACGGATAAAGACGCCCTTCACCTTCATGGATGTGTTCTGATCGGGGAAATATGATAGCCAGGAGTCAGGGGAAACAAGGATTTCACACTTGAAGCTTTTTTTTTTTTACCTGACTGTCAAATGTTTTAGTAGCAACACAGTTTACAGGCGTACTGTGTGGGCAGCTTATGATCAGTCAAGCATGCTAGCTGCAGCAATAGCAGGATACAATTTTCCTAAAAATCTAGCTTTATTTCAGCGCAGGGATTCATTTTTTTTGTTACTGCCACTAGACAGAAAATATTTTACATTCACATCCCACGATAGCTACGTTTCCAGTAACCATAAAATTGCGCAACTTGAAATTATGAAAACAGATTTGCTTAAAGGAAATGCAGCAATTTCGGAAAAACTCACGTTTTCGATAATATGTATCTTTTTGCTAGAATGAAGTAGTTTTTCAGCTGCATGAAAATAGATTTTTTGATACAGTTTTTCGATATATTATCGAAAAAATTCTGTTTTTCGAGAATATTTCAAAATACAGGGGTTTTTCAAAATAAAAAATAAAAAACATCCCAAAAACGGGATATATTTTTTATATATCATCAAAAAACTCCTGTATTTCAATAATATACATATATTTTTTGCTAGGATGAAGTGGTTTTTCTGATGTAACAAACTAAGACTTTTTTTACAAAACTGCAATGGAAACTTTTTTCGCATCACACGAGTCACGTGAGCAACAGCCAAATGTTACTACTACTGGCAGAAACTGCGAAGAAGACGACAGGAAGTGATCGGAGGATGATGATTTTGTTTTTTTTTTTGTTTGTTTTTTTTAAACAATGTGCAGCTGGCTCCACCGGTGCTCTCCCAGAATCACAAGTTTCATAAAAAGTTGTGAAAAAACGTTGTCATTTGTTAAATCCATAATCCCAGGCATAAGGTGTTTGTTGCTCCAACGCCTGAAAAAGACGCACACGTCTCC
Organism: Poecilia latipinna; assembly: GCF_001443285.1. Classification (NCBI taxonomy): domain Eukaryota; kingdom Metazoa; phylum Chordata; class Actinopteri; order Cyprinodontiformes; family Poeciliidae; genus Poecilia; species Poecilia latipinna. The sequence goes on along the minus strand of NW_015114343.1, from coordinate 65,492 downwards.
TTTGATGTCTGAGTTATGAATATATCTCATGTCTCTGATTGCATCCATTGCTGCCATAACTTATAAAGACTTATTGCGCAAACAAGATATTCACATGTAATTTTAATTTAATTTCTTATTAAATGGAAACAGAAATTGCAAAACTGTGATTTTTTGATAGAAGGTGGAACCGAAGTCTAAAACCTCCACGGACATGTATAATACAGCTTTTTTTTCTTTTTTTTAACTTTACTGACCCTCGTGTCCACCAGAGCAAGGCCGAGTCCCGTTTCGCCCCGCTCCAGCTCCAAACTGAAAACCTCGTCGTTGTCGTCCACTTCCTCTTCCCCAGCCTCCTCTTCCTCCTCTTTTAGCTCCAGAAGTCTTTTCACGGTGTCGCAGTCCGATTTCAAATGGTCCGCATTCAGTGCGGCCAGACACTCGGACACTAAGCCACCTGCGGAGAAGTTTGAAAGCATGTTCAGTTCTATTTATCACAACACAGTTAGCGGAAGAGCATGAATTTAAAAAATAAAAATGTTATTGGACCTTCGCATTCCACTGTTTCACTGTTGGGATTCATCAAGGCTCCTGTTTTAGGTCGGATAAGGAGGCAGGGAGGGTCCAGAGCCGACCATTGCACCTCACTGGGTTCTGTCGGCTCCAGATTTATTTGATTTTCAGCTACAATATGTGGAACAACAGTGCTGAGCTCATCCCAGTTAAGACACGATGGTGATGGAGGTAGAATCAGGTCATCCGGTGATGAATTACAGGCTTCTAAGCCAACATTTTGAAGGATGTCGTTGACCGCCTGAGCAGCGTCCGTCTGAGCGGCACCAACCTACAGAACAGCTTGGGTTAGTTTGATAATACAGTAAGGCATGAAACATTGGAGATCACAAATTCTTCTAAAATAACTTGAGAAATTGTTGGCATTTTTTTTAGTGTTGGAGTAACTTGTTGGCATTTTGTTTTGTTGTTTTGACATCAGGGTCAATCATTTTTAAAAATCCTCATTTGAGTAGGATATGGTTTTCCTAAAATTTAGCAAAAAAGAGCTTTATTTCACAAACAAAAAAACTTGTTTTGCTAGGATGAAGTGGTTTTTCAGTTGTATGAAAATAGATTTTTTCACTCGTCTTCAATAGAAACACTTTTTTCACGTGACACGAGTCACATGATCAACAGCCAGATATTACTACTGGTGAAAACCAGGAAGTGGTTTTCACCAGGATGATGATTTGTTTGTTTGTTTCAGTCAGTGTGTGAAAAAAGATAAAACTAAAACTAAAACAAATATTCTTGTCAGACAGGTTACTAGAATCTAACTTTTCAGGTTGCCCTCATTAGCTGGGTTTCCATTACAAATGTAGTGCAAAACTTTGTCGATATTTCGCTAATGTCGAAAAAACACCATTTCGCAATTGCGAAAATAAGAAAAAGCAACTAAAATCCCACGCGAATAAATCTGTTCACGCTATAAGGTGGTTGCCAGTTTTATCACCTGACACTAAACACCAAATATAAAAGGGGAAAATCAACATTTTGCCACCTGGTGCTTCTTAGCATCTGCATCGTTCATCTGGGAATCAGACAGCGCGCCGATAAACTCCTTGAGCTTTTGCAGCTGCTCCCTCAGAGCTGGGTCTGCCACTGGCCGTCTGAGCTGGAGCAGGTAACCTTCGTCTGGAAGCTCCAGCGGATGGTGGGTGTCAAAACTCTCCAGGATATCAGCTAAGTAAAGGTAAATTGTATTTCAGCACAATATTTAAGAACTACCCGGATTATTCCATAGAGGACTTTTCACCTGTTGTGTTGGCTGGCCCTCGGTCCTGTGCGGATGGAGCCCACGTTTGGGCGCAGGGTGAGGCCGGGCTGTACAAACTCAGCAGGTGGTGCAGCTGGGCCGGACTCAGGGCGGGATAGTCGGAGCGCAAGGACGCCCACGGCGTCTACATTGTGAACGACACAACAAGGACAAAATGTTTCTACACTTCCAAGGGACCGTTCAGGACATAATGGACGATCGGTCTCCAACATAAAACACAGCTGCTGCGCTCGCCTCTTTAGATTTTACTAATAAGGCAAAGATAACGGCATCCAACATGCTGAACTCAAGTGGGTGTCGTCATGGAAAGGTATGGAAATTAGTTACAATACTGGCGTGTCAGTGTCTGGAAACCTTCAAGATCCCGTTGAACTGTTGCCTGAACTACGTTGCAAAAGGAGAAGCTTCCTCTGCTCTCTTTGTTTCAATCGTTGTAGCAGTAAAAGACAAGCAAGACAGTGGCCATTTAATGTAAAACCACCACTAGACTGGATTAAAAGATCAAGAAGACACTGAAGCTATGACCTAGGTTATATTTTTCTTTCAGCTAAAGAAAAAGAACGTCTGCTTCAAATGAAACTAGAGCTAAAACTTTAACTGCAGACATTTTGTCAATAACCGTCCATCGGACGGTCATTTTAGGACAGTTAAAGTAAATTAAGAGCCTAATCTACAAGAGGTAATCTAATCCCTTTCAACAGAACCTCGCTTCACAAATACCAGTGTGGGGATAATTTATTGTTGGACGATGTGCGCTGTTTGTTTGTACCTGCAGTAAATTCTTTCTTGGCGTAGCCAGCAGGTTGATAGCTGAAGAGAGAGTGTGTGTGTGCTCCAAGGCCAGTTCTCCAAGTCCAGCTGCGTGGGCCCAGTCCAGAACCAGGTCGAGATTGGCTCGCATTCGCACTCCTCTGGACCACTGGTAGAAGCCTGGTTCTGAGCCTGGGTGTACATGAAGAGAAAACTGGTCAGACATTTTGTTTTTTACCCGTTTTAGAGTCATGAATCAAGCCAGTAAGGAGAATACGGATGTACTTTAAGACATAGTTCTGTTTTCTGTGTATTGATACTGGTGTTTTCTATGTTGATTTTGGTGTTTTCTATGTGTTGATGCTGGTGTTTTGTATGTGTTGATACTGGTGTTTTCTGTGTGTTAATGCTGGTATTTTCTACATGTTTTCTATATGTTGATACTAGATTTTTCTATGTTTTGATGCAGGTGTTTTCTATGTGGTGATGCTGGTGTTTTCTATGTTTTGATGCAGGTGTTTTCTATGCCTTGATACAGGTGTTCCCCATGTGTTGATATTGGTGTTTTCTGTGTATTGATACTGGTGTTTTCTGTGTATTGATATTGGTGTCTTCTATGTATTGATACTGGTGTTTTCTATGTATTGATACTGGTGTTTTCTATATGTTAATGTTGGTGTATTCCATATCCTGATGTTGATGTTTCCTATGTGTTGGCACTAGGGTTCATGTCTCTTGATGTTGTCGTTTTGTGTTGATGTCCGAAATTAGTGTGTGTCTTTTCGCAGGTACCTCTCTCCATGAGTGAGTTGAAGAGCGATGCATTTATGAAGTAGAAGAGGTAGCCAATGAGCTGAGAGGAGACCTCTGGGTGGACCTGACAGTCTAAAAGCAGCCTCCAGCTCTCATCCAGAACCTCCACTACTTGACTGATCTCCATGGGGACGTGCATCCCGCTACCACCCAGGCCACGACCACAGTCTCCGGCACTCTCCCTGAAAGGATTGCAGTCCAGGAGACTTGGAAGGACTGTGTACAGGAACTGGTTGGACAGAAAAGAAAATCGATGTGACTCACTTATCCATTCAGCTCTGGAGACTGTTGACAATTCCTGTGGCTCAATTAGAGGCCGGAAAAGTTAACATTGCGTGGTATATGATACGATTGCTGGGAGAAACTAAAGCATGTAACCTTCCCGGTCAAATTTCAGACCACCCATATATAACTTAACCATGTCGAAGTCTTACACTAAAACATAGCTAATACATGTTTACTTTAGTGCAGGCAGCAGTCCCAGACATAAAGAAAAAATGGGATTTCTAAGATTTTCACCTTTACCTCCAAATGTCTTTCCTGTTCCTCAGAGTGAGGCTGAACAACCGCAGCTTTGTTCGGCCTAATTGTACACAGACATCCCCCTTTCCCTAAGATCTCACTCCTATGCCCACAAAGTATCTGAGGTTAGTGCCCGCCGTAGACCCACATTCCTGAACAGTTGAACATTGCTTTGAATGTGGGCTTTTTGGCATTGTGCTCCAAAGAGGGCTGCTGAGTGAAGAGCACTGAAGGAATCCAGTGCAAGCAGCTCCGTTTACAGTTCCTGCGAGGTTCCCGCGGTGAGGCTGAGCTCAGCATTAACCGGGCTGGGCCGCGCGAAACACAATGGACAGAGCATTTCAATAAACAATCTTGGAAAGACACACTGGCTTGGAAAATGTCGCTCAATGCAGACGAGCCAGAGGGGATTTATATTTTCAGCAGCACTAGTTTCGCCGATTACCACATGCACGCATTAGTTTGAAGGCCAACATAAAAAGACAACTCAAAGCATTGTCTGCTTACGTCTGCATTCGCTGTGACGGACAAATAAACACAGTCTACCCACAAGTCTGCTTGTAGTGTCCTTTTATTCATCAAAGCGTCTCTTCAGCCGAAATACTTGCTCACCAGTGGCGCCTTTTGCGATGCACGCCAATGCAATTTTCCTTGTATTGAGAAAATAACCACAAAATATATCAGAGGAGCAGATTCCAAACACTGTCAAACTTTGTTTTATTTTTAAAAAGCATTTGTTCTTTGCTCTGTTTGTCAAACTCCAACGTTTTTTGTGACTACACTTGAGAGGTATCAAAATTAAAATTTGTGAAACTGATGCAGAAGTAAAATGATACAGTCTGGTATCTGTCAGATATTTAGTTTTTCTTAACATATTTTTGTTTAACAGATATTTACCTCTGTCTTGTATATGTCTCGATAATGTTGCTGTTACTAGCAAATACTGGCAGGCCACGAACTTTACATTTTTAAATATTTAAAGTTCATAAAAGCTAAAATTTGTTTCTTAAATGTATGAAAAAAATGTCAAGTATTTTCAATTCCACTAAAATTGTTCCAACTATTTTTGGTAATATTGTTTTTAAAACTAACTGTTAATAATCTTAATTAATAAGATTTATCGCCAAAATAGAATAATACAGTTATACCAGAAAAAAAATTATTTAGTTGAGTGTTCTCTCCTGCTAGTTCTCTTCTGCTAACCTTTTACCAGCGTTACACTGAGAAGTAGCTTGTGTGATGAGCTCAGCAGATGCACAGTTTGACTAGGTGTCTGCTAATTGCTGCTGGCTAGTCTGAAGGAGCGGAGAGAGGAGTCTCAGGGAGCACTGATCTGTGAGACAGAAGCTTGGACACTGCAGCTCCGAGGAGAAGCTGTGTCTCAAAGGCATCGCTCGGTCTACCCGGGTGTTTTTAACAGCTGAATGGTTGCCATGGGAAATTAAAGGATTTCTCAAACATGCATAAAAGAGTCAAAGCAACACTTCAGGAATGTTTTTGATGACAGAATAAGATCAAAACATGACGTAAAGCTCAAAAAAGTAAATTTAACATGACACTGCCCCTTTAAAAATTTTGAAAACCATGAATCATTAACCTTCCATTAGGTATGTCTTGTAAAAAATCCCAATTAAAATGTATTGATGTTTCTTTGGTTCTAACTCAACAAAGTCAAAAGTTTAATGTAAGTGAATACTTGAAAATCCCTGTAATGGATGTTTTTCTTAAATGTGCATTTTTACTAGCCTTACATTTAGATTATTGATGGCTGAACTGACAAAGGCACATCTGGAAACCATTTGGTTCATCAAGCTGACTTCCTTAGAGAAAACAGTGGTGTGTACAGTATGGATGTAAGAGCAGGTAGTTAGATAACCACAGCCGCTGCTCTCAGCAAATATGTGGTGAGTCAAACCTACAGGACTGCGTTTATCGAAGAATTCCTATAGCTTTCTCTCCGAAGACGCAGCATTCTCACCGTCTTCCCAACAGTATGCAGGAGGCTCGTAACCTGATGCGTCAGGCACAGATCTGAGTTCCAGCTGGCACAACATGTGAGACCTTGACTCGGCTGCTGCTAACATTATGGCAAACCACTAATGCTGTCTTTGATTTGGCTTTGGTCTCATCACCCACGGCTCTTTAAATGCCGAGTCTGGTGCAACCAGGACCGTGGAAGCAGTGTAATTTACGACGGGTCCCAATCGATCAGACTCTGATTTGCCATGGGGGACTGGCAAACGAGCATTTGTAAAGGTCATTGTTTGAACTTAAATAGGCCAGTCTCTTCAATAGTATTTTTTGGACGACGTTTTCACCCACGCCTCCGCAGCTCCACTGGAAACTTGTCTGAAACTTTCCTGGGCACGCTTCCATGGGTGTGGTACTGCTTCAGTGTAAAAGGGCAGAACTGGATACTGTTGGCTTCACATGCTCTTTTCTCTAAAGGCAAGCTGACAGTTTGACTCTAGAAATATTGTCCATGATCAGTCCAAGAAACTGAAATCCCTCCAATCGGGCACACCTTTCACCTAGCTTAGCCTACCAAGCGCTAAGCCTGGGAAAACAGCTAGCCTGGCTGCCTTTTGATAAATGTCTGGCTTTTTACCACCAGTAGGATTGTTTTTATAGCAGATAGCTTCATTTCATCCACTAGGTGAGGGCTGGCCACAGTTTCTAATTTATTAGGCAAATTTATTATTTCCTACAACCACAAAAGCATGTGGTGCTGAGCCTAAACCACAGGTTGTCTCGCAGACGTCCCGTCTTGGTCTGGTAAAACGTTTTTTTGGACAATGAAAGAGAATTTGGTGGAAAACAATATTAATTTCAAAAGCTTTAAAGCCGTGACATACACTTGCAGCCCCAAACACAGCATCCTCTTTGAAAATGGCAGTGTTGGCTTCCAGTTGGTTCAGGTTAGCACCAAAGCTAGCTAACGTCTTCCCAACAGCAGCGCTATCTCATTTTGTTAGTGAGTATTACAGCAGTTTTCTGAACTGTTGCCTTCACGTAATATTTTCTATTAAGGTAAACTGACAGTTTGTGTTTATAAATATTATCCATGACAAGAAACTGAAATCCCACTATGGAGGTTTTCACCTAGCTTAGCCTAGGAGGCGCTAAACCTGGAGAAAATGGCTAACCTGGCTGTCTTTAAGTATTTGGCTTTTTACCACCAGCAGGATTGTTTTTAAAGCAGATAGCTTAGTTTTATCCAGCAGGTGAGGGTTGACCACAGTTTCTGATTTACTAGGCTAATTTATTATTTTCTACAACCACAAAAGCAAGCAGCGCTGAGCCTAAACCGCGAGCTGTCTCGCTGGCATCTCGCCTTGGTTTGGTAAAATGTTTTTTTGGGTCAGTGCCAGAAAGTTTGGTGGGAAACAGCACAAATTGTTTCTTAAATTTTTGGCAGGGTTGCATTCCCATCAGTTCAGATTAGGATTAAGGCTAACTTGTAGTATTTAACATGCTGCCAAAAAAAAAGAAAATCTGTTTTGTGCATAATCTGACCATATAACCTTTCTCCACATGTTTGCTCTAACGCCTACATATGACAAACTGCAAACAGCATGTTTTAAGGCTTTCTGTCAATAAACTCGTCTTCTACCTAAAGTACAGATCTATGGAGTGGGTTTTAAAGTCAATTTACTCTAAACTCTATAGCAGATTACTTCATGTAATTTCCACCCAAGCTTTTCATTTTAGCTTTGCAATTCTTTTTCAGTGAGTCAGCTTAAAGTGAAAGAATATGCTGTGAAATAGTTCATGCAGGATGAATGGCATTCATTCTCCAACATACACAAGCACAAACACACACACACAAAGGCTCTTGGTGTGCTTCCTATCTGCTCTGCCACAATGCACCCAGTGTAGCTTAACAGTACAGTCACCCAGGACATTAAAAAGCTGTAAAAGTGACTCACCAGAACCCTTTATTCTTTACATGTCTGATTATATTAATGTCTCCGTCAACACATTTTTAAACAGGATGGAGCTGCCTGAATCTGCAGTAGCATTGAATTAAGAAGTGACTGTGAAGTCAGCTGTTAGTTACCTTGGTGATGTAGTAGACACACTGCTGAAAGGCCAGCAAGATGACTTCCTCCAGGACGGCCATCGTCTCCTCGCTGGCTGAACGAATGCAGGACAGGCGAAGCTCCAACATCGCTGAAAAAGCACGTTGACGAGAATTTCCATATTTGAGTTTAACATACAAAACATTAGCTAACTGCATCAGCAATGCCACCGACCTAAGTTCTCCACTTCTTTGCTTTCATCGTCTTCCCAGTCTCCGTCCTCCCTCCGCTGCTCCTCCATACGGTTTCTCCACTCCAGAATAAGAGGCAACTGATGTTGAATGAACTGCAGCAGCTCCAGGGCGTTGGCCATCCACACCACCAGGGGGCGCAAACCCGAAATTACATCATGTAGGCTGCGCACTTCGTGGTTTGAACCTTCACTGCAAGACAAAAACAAAACATTCTGAAGTGTCCTTGATGAAATGGCAGGTCGAAGGGATACTGGAAATAAAAAGGTAGGGCTTACTCTTCAGGATAAACAGCAGCTAGCTTCGTAGTGCAATCCTGCATGAGGCAAAGAGGTAAACTGCAGTGAGTGTTTTTATGTCATGGTACGTTTTACTCAGATTTATTTCCTCCGCTGAAAGCATTAACCGATAAAACAACTTTAAAATAGTGAGTCACAAAGTTATTCTCATGCCTTGAGCTTCTAATCCACGAACTAAAAGCAGAAAAGAACGACACAACTGCAAAGTCACTGAGACTGTCCCCAAAACTGAAAGGGTTAACAAGCAGAATGTCAGTCAGAGGAACTGCAGAGATCCACAGCTCGGGTAGAAAAGTACACTGACAGAGCAGGTTTTATTTGTTTCCCCACAAATCTAGAAAAGTGACAAGAAAAATGATTGAGATGATTAAAAAAAGTCAAAATGCCAAAAAAAAAAAAATAGCCAGAATGATTTGGAAAAAAAGGGGAACGGGGGAGAAAAACTAACAAAAGACAAGGAGAAAAGTCAAAATGAGAACAAAAAGTCAAAATAATGAGGAAAACAGTCAAAATGATGAGGAAAAAGTAAATAAATAAATAAAACCAGTGCAACATCTATGCACCAATATGCATTACCTATATTCAGCTGCTCACCCAGATGTGCATCATGACAGCCTCAGGTGACCTGCCCTCGATGGGACACATCCTTAAGGATTTCAGCCAAGAGTAATCCAGCAAGTAGGAACTCAAGAGTTGGCCGAATGATTCACAGTGAGATGATAATTACTGAGAAACAAGCTGCGATGCTGCAACTGCAGTTTTTCTGCTGCGTTTGCAATGATCACATCACCAAGACACAGCATGTTTGATGAAGAAGAGATTGTTTAAAACCAGACGGAGCTTCTTTTTTATTTTCTACAATCTGCCTCTTGGCAAGGATCCTCATAACTTTGTCAAACAAAAATGTAGGGACTGTAGCCATAGTCTGTGTGAAAATGTTGGGGAAAACCAATGCACATAAAAAACAATCAGCTTCACAAAGTTTATATGGCAGTAACAGCCAACCCAAACACGCTCTGAAATTTAACGCGTCTCTTGGTTTCCAACCTCTCTAACCACAAACTCACCCACGTGGCACTCTGGACTTCACTCGCGCTCAGCAGCAGGAGCCTCCGTAGGTCTGAAGTGTGAAGGTAAGCCGTGGCATACTGGAGACACAGGCTCAGCAGAAAGGAGACAGTCAGTGGGGCTCCGTCAGTGATAATGCTGGTGCCGTCCATAGCAAAGATCTCCTTGACAACACGATCTTCGTCCTCAATCCTGTAGCTCAAAGTCAGGATGTGGCCTCTGGGTGATGTTAGAAAGGGAGGGCCTTTGTTGGGAGACCGCTTGCGGGCTGAACCTCGGAAGTCCGTGCAGTTCGGGATGCAGTTGATACAGTGGATCATTGCTGTACTGTGGATGGTTGCCGCCGCGGGAGGGCTGAGACACATTATCCACGGAGCAGCAGACAACGTTGGTTCAGGAGAGGCATTGCTTTCTTCCTGTAGTTGAGGAACAGAAAAGAAATATGACATCTCCTGAGTTGTTGTTCTTTTAGTTCTGCGGCGAACAACCAGATTTATTTGCCCATCTTCGTCAAAGACCGTCTCACCTTGTTCACTGAAGGTAGGGGATCCCTGAAAAGAAACAGGTAATGCTTTCCCAGTCCGATGATGTCACCGGAGCTCAGCTGCACGTTGTCTTTCACGGCTTTGCCGTTCCTGGACACGGCGGCGTCTTTGCAAGGGGAGAGCGTGATGGTACTGCCGACGCCGTGGCGGTGGAGGGAGCAGTGGCTTGGAAGGATGTCGTCAGCAAAGAGGACGACGTCCACACTCGGCTTGTCTTCGCACTCACCGCGTCGGCCGATAAGAATGTGTGGTGCAGCTAGCAAGTAGATGATAAAGTCCTGAGAGGAGAGATTAACGGTCAGTCACAGAAGTTTTTTATCTGTACAGAGCATCTCTGAAGAACCACTTCTGAACACGGCACTGTTCAGAAGTGCCATGTTCAGAAGTGTTTGCTTAGTGATTCCCATAACAGGAACCAAACACCTAATCTTTCACCTCGATTGGACATTTATGGCCTTTCGGGGAGGTAAAGCAAACTAAAACATGTTTGTCACAACTAAAGAGACACGTACGTTTATATACTTAGTATTGACAGAATTTTCTTTTTTTTTTTTGGCTAAAGATAAAATCGGATTCCCAATAAAATTCAAGTCATCCCCTACTGAGAAAGATCTACAAAAGAACCTAGAACAACTTTGGGTTGTGCATTGGGACAATGATCCAAAGGACATCAGCAAGTTCACTTATAAATGGTAGAAAAAAATATTTTGGAGTGATGTAATCACTGTTTGTCTTTATGTCAGATATGATTTAACTGAATTAAAACAATTCATTTGAAAAGAAGAGCATGAAGCAGAAAGTTTGATGTGGAAAATGTGTTTTAACCTTGAATAGTTCTTATAATTCGAACTCCAAACTGCTTTTAACAGAATGTCTCCTTAAATAAAGTGAGCACTGATCATAGTGATTATAATGAGATAATTGTGTCACTCTTTGTGATCCTTTCAGATTAAACCAGCTGAGCTGAAACTGGCAAAGCAGCTGCATAATCGCGTTCCTCAGGAGTAGCTTACTGTACAGGGCCTTCTGGGAAACTGACGCACAATTAAAATCTACTTATTCTAGTTGATACATAAGTGTGTGTGAGTGCATGGGTGTCGGTCTTTGCATGTAGTTTTGTACTTATCCACAGTTAGAGAAGCCCTGGTAACCAGACAGGAAGCAGAGTCAGGATCGTCTCTTTCTGTTTCCTGATCCGTGTTCTGACTCTCAACTCTTTTGCTGACCTTTGGATAGCTGCTGGCTCAGTCACTGTCGCTTCACTCAACCAGCATAATTCTTTTTGTGTGTTTCTCTGATAAATGGATATAAATGCTTCTGTATCTAGCAAGGTTCACAAAAGTTGCTTTCCTGCAGTCAGTAAGCTGAAGTGGCAGACTTCAACTTAAACGTACTGACAAGCAGTAACTGGTTTTGCTTTGCATAAATGACAGCTCCAGTTTTCCTGGCTGGCTTTGTCATTTGACAAAGCCAGCCAGGAAAGCCAGCAAGTCAGTGCAACTTTAGATAGCAGCAGAAATTAGGACTTAAATTTAAGTTGAGCTCTACCTTTTTATATAAATGGTCATATTGTAAGCACTTTGCTGCCATCTAGTGGTCAGATAGCGAACTACATCTTTTTGTAATTTTGCAATACTAAGCTATATTTGAATTATTGTAATTAATGGATTTTACAGACTCTTTTAAAGTCCTTTTTTTCATTATTTCAATTTTTTTAAAAAAAAACTAAGACCCAAAAAGTTAAACTACTATCATGCACACTTATTTCACAACAATGTCACTAGTTTGAATTCATACTCATTGAATGTGTTATATTCTGATTAATAATTCCTACCAAATTTGGTGTTTGCATGACAAAAATATATTTTACATATATTTATGTATTTTCTTCTTTAAATAACTTCAGGAAGTAAGAGGTTTAGTGGCACAAGACTCAAGATTTGAAGTCTGAATCTTAATCCATGGGACAATCTTCACCTCATGTAACCTGAGGGGAAACAACCTGCAAAGCCTTAGCAGTTTGTTTATTTTTGAGCAGATAAAATAAAATAAAATTTAAAAAACTAAATAAAATAAAAAAATTATTCAAAGATTTGTTGTGGCCTCCAGGTGCTTTAGTAATTTTGTCCCTCGTTAATAAAAGTTTGGACTCCACTGTGCTAAGTAATCAACACCTCTGATTAGCAAACACAAAAGTATTCACTTTTTAAGCTAGAGACCAGCAAAATCTGTAAACTTCAATGGTCTTCATTTAGTAGAAATCCAAATTCTCTTGGAAAAAAACTCAAAAAATTAAAAAAACTATGTTTTTTTTTAATGGTTTAAAGGTTTATTCATGAACCTTTAAACCACAACCATGTTTGCATGCTCCATGCTGTAAGATATTCTTTTGTTTACACAAGTAAACACACTCACATCCGTTTCACTGTCGCCAGTCTGGTGGCACAAAGACAACGCAACAGAAATTAAGCTTTACAGCAAAAAAAATGCCAGTGTTAAAACACCCACATCCCCCATGGGTGTGACGTAGGGTTATAATAGGTTTTTAATTACAGTTGAGTTTTATTTTGTTGTTACTCTTGTTTGACTAATTCAGTCAGTTTCAATGAGCTTTTCGAGTGTTAAGTAGCTCGAAACTTCTTCTAGTTGCAGTTTGTTTTTTTCGTAACTTCTGGGTGCAAAATTCAAACAGGGTCAAAGTAATGTGTTGTGATTATGTAAGCATAGATTGACTAATGAAGATTCAACCAAAGATGCCATTTTCAGAAAATGTATTTCATTTTAGTTGAACAACCAAACCGACTCTGGTGTTTTCTCCCAACTTTTGCTGTCGTCATTTTACAGACTAGCATAAACGTATGCATGTAAATAGTACGGAGCACCATAATTTGCCCACAGCTGACGTAAACTGCTTGTGTAGGGGGAAAAATATCAATTTCCCATCTTTCTGAAAGGCTAATAAATAGATTCATAAACACAAAAACAACGGATATTACATCTATAATTTTAGTACATTTTACTTTTATAAACACATGATATACTTCCAGTTAGTTATAGTTTTTCTCTATTAATTACCGTTTGCATTTATTTCAGTTAATAACAATGTTTTCCTCAATATTTCCGTTAGTTTCAGGTAACTGTAATAGCCGTGGTTTGACGGGCACACGCCTTCACCACCCCCCTCACCCCCACCGTGTTGCTGAGCTGTGATTGGCCACGTACCTGCGTGAGGCTCCAGCCCTGCAGCAGCAGCAGGTACGGACAGTCGTGTGGAGGGTGAATGGAGTACTGTGTGGTGTTATCGTCGCTGCTCTCCGTCTCCTCCCTCTCCGACTCCTCTCCCTCACGCTCGCCCCTCGGCCTCGGCGGACTGAGGTTCTCTGTCTTAGACGCCGTCCCGCCATCCCTCTCGAAGGGCGCCTCCGTGCTGCAAATGTCAATCAGTCGGGGGCCATTTTCCAGGGACTCCCGGCTGTGGACTGAAGAGTGGCCGAGGCTCTCGCGAAGACTCTTGGCTCGCGCGTCGCGTTTCCCGTCGCTTTTGTCCCCGCCGTCCAACAGATCCATCTCACTTTTGCTCCTCCAGAGCTTCTGACTGCGACCCAGAGTCCTCTCCACAAGAGAGGAGGTGACCCTGGATCGGCTCTTCTGCAGCTTCCGGGCCTGGGCATTGATACCTGATGTGGGCGGAAGTAAATAACTCTGAACCTGAACCTTTAGAGCCACATAAAGACAGTTACAAAGTCAGCCTTCTATCATTTTAAGGAGAACATTTTAAGGATTAAAGTTCTAATGCTCAAGGAAGATATAGAGAAACTCATCCATGCGTTTATATTTAGTCAAATTGATTATTGCAGTAGTGTCTTTACGGGTCTCCCTAAAAATATCAGACAGCTGCAGCTGATTCAGAATGATGGTGCTCCTGGAGGGAAGATAGAGAACATCACACCAGTCCTGAACTTCCTACACTGGCTCCTTGTAGCTCAAAGAATAGACTTTAAAATGCTGTTGCTAGTTTATAAATCACTGAACAGCTTAGCAACACAATACATTAAAGATCTGCTGTTGTTGTATCAAAAACTTGGAACAAACTTCCAGAAAACTGCAAAACAGCTGAAACACGGAATTCCTTTAAATCAAAACTAAAAACCCACTTGTCTAGGGTTGATTTGAAACATGATTAATGGAATATTGACCAACATATTTGAATTTTACTGATGATTTTGACAAATGACACTCAAAGAAATTTACCGTTTTCTCAATCAGTGACTGATTTTTTTGTTGTGCGTGTTTTTATGAAGTAAAGCGCCTCAAACTGCCTTTTTGCTGTAATGTGCTGTACAAATAAACTTGATTGATTGAAAACGATAAGTGAATTGGACCGCATCATGAGGTGAAAGGTCGATGGAATGCGATGACAGAGCAACGCCCATATTTTCCTGCGGCAAGGTGAGGGGGTGTTGCTGCCAGAGTCAACAAGAAGAAGCCCCACTCAGGAAGCAGACCTCAGTGGAAACAGAGGCAGCGCTCATGGAAATTAAAGGGAAAAAAAAAAGCTCAGCTCCACAGCAGGGAACCACAACCCTTAACCCCAACCAATCCACACGCGGACACTGACGGAGCGCCGTACCACATGCGTGCGCCGTTCATAAAAGCAAAACACAAAACCGGACACACACTTTGATGTGAACACAGCTGTGTAAACCCAGGAGCCTCCGTTAGAAATGACTGACACAAAAACATCAGCAAATCAACCCAGCACCTTGACGGTACCATCTGTGGAAACTTCCGGGTGTTTTTCAGTCGTGCCACATGATCCGTACTTATCTGTGGAGACAATGTTTCTGCAATGTTTTTATTTCTTTTATGTTGCTTTTTTTATTTCTAACAATAAAGCATTACACAGAGAGGGTGTGACGCTGGTGGGAAAACAAAAAAACGGCCATTAAATTGCCATGCATCTGCAAAACCCATTAGGATGTTACTAAAAATTTATTGTCATGAAAGAATCAAATCCAGCCATGAGTCTGAAA
This sequence comes from Poecilia latipinna, assembly GCF_001443285.1. Classification (NCBI taxonomy): domain Eukaryota; kingdom Metazoa; phylum Chordata; class Actinopteri; order Cyprinodontiformes; family Poeciliidae; genus Poecilia; species Poecilia latipinna. Next base: position 50,379 of record NW_015114343.1, on the reverse strand, counting down.
TTCAAAAGCCATGAGTCTGAAATTCACAAGACTGCCAGGCTTTGGCCGGTTTTCTCAGGAAAACCCAAACGCTTCACTGTGAGAACCGGCTTCGAAGCCGGCGGAGCTTCGTTCGTGTTGCCTGGTGGAGTCAGGATGTGGCAAAGCAATCGGCCCAAAAGGGCCTGCAGTTTTTACCGGCAGTGACGGTGTCCCTCTCCTTCGACGTCTTCTCCTCTATCGAACTTTTCCGCTGGATTTCGAAACGTCGCGCCAAGCCCTCTCTGGGTTTCCATAGCGACTGCAGGAGGAGAGGTTTCTCGTGGTCGCCCACCACCCTGAAGCCCTCCGTCCTCCACTGGTGGCTGTCGATGGAGCCGATGGTGTCGCAGAGGACGTAGGAATCGGACTCCTCCTTCCTCAGGCCGTACCTGCATCAGACGGACGCGTTCAAAATGGCTACACTCCTCCTCACAAGACGCGGGAATGAAAAATATCTTCACAGGATTTAAACAGATTTTCCCCCATTTTGTCACGCTTGAATATTTCAGGTCATCAAATGAATCTCATGATCAGACAGAGAGCCTGAATAAATCTGAAGCTTAATTATTTCATTTGTTACTTTCATAATAATTTTTTGGATATTCTGATAAAAGAAATGAGTCAGAAAATATTGTCACTCATTTTCTTTTCCTATCACACCTTTTCCTTCCACTCAACTTTCCATGAATAGACAAATAAATTGTGTTTTCTCTTTTACAACATTCAAAATGTTCTCTAGGCAGCTTCTCAAGGCAGTACTTACTTGTTTTTGGTCCACCTTTTACCACCACACTTTGTCCTTCCACTCAACGTTTTTTTTTCTTTTTTACAATATTCTAACTTTCCTAGACACTGAATTTGGGTTTTTCATTATCTGCAAGACATATTGATCAAAATTATAATACAGGTTGGAAATATCTTACTGTATGTGTAATACATATACGTAATATGTGAGTTTTACTTGAAATCAATGATAAAAATCCGATATAATATCTGTATCGGCCCCGATATTGAAAATATTTTAGATCGAGTATCGGTGACAATGTGCCTGATCCATCAGGGCAGATCTATTCAATCTAATTCTATCCTTTGTGCTCCAAACCACGCCATGCTTTATTTATTTTACATTACATTTCAAATTCCTAATTGCACTTTTTGAACCTTTTGAAAGAAAGTGAACTGCAGTTTGTTTTTTACAGGCTCGACCGATTCAATCAACATTTTTTCAGTTTCTGTCTTATTTATTTGGCTGCTCTACTTCTAATTCCTGAACAAATTAAAGTTGTTTTGTTTTTACACGTTTCACCAAGCTAGTGAAGTTACTAGTGTATTTAAGTGTGCTGTACTAGTGCAAAGTTATCAAATAAATTTGTAATTCAGTTCATTTATATACGTGTCTTTAAGGAAAACAGACATAAATAGACTCTTAAGTAAATTCTTCAGTAAATTCAGCACTGTGTTTCTGCATTGGATCAGTTTTAGCCGACACTAAACCTCAGAAATCAATCTGTTCTGGTTGAGACGAGGAAAATTATCAAAACTAATATTGATCTCAATCCAGTGTCTCTTCTCCTTGGTCTACCAAGTAAACACATTCAAAATCAAAGTTGTGTAACGTCCTAATCTTCTGTGCTCGAAAGAATATTTTGTTGCAGTGGATTTCTGATAAGTTTCCTACTATTTCTGGGTGGAAGAAGTTTATTTTGGAATATATCCCTGTTGACTTTCTGACATGCCTCGTCCTCTCTAAGACTGACAGCTTTGGACGCACTGGAGCATTTATAAATTCTTAGAGTTGGACTATAAAATGATGAAAATATGTACACCTCCTATCTTTTCTTTTTCTTTTTCTGTCCTCTGGGCTGCACTGCTGAGCTTTTGTTTTGTGTTGTATTGTTGTTCTTAAGCAAAACAATTAATAAACATGTCTATAAAAAAACCAAAAAAAACCTCAGATATCAGTATCGGATGTGAAAAAAGTGAATCGGTGCGCCTCTAACTGAAACTTCTTGTGTACATAAAACAGTCTTCCTGCATTCCTGGACGTCCCGTAATGACTTTTTGTATCTGGACATTTCAGATGGATAGAAAGTGACCAAACCTACATTAGAAAACAAAAAACAAACAAAAAAAAGAAACTGGAGCTTCACAGGAACAGCACTTTACTTCTTGTCCACTCTTGTAAACTACTTTATTACTGAATACCAGTGTTATCACCAGCATCAGAAAAGTACAAATCAGGGTATTTTTTAAATGATTGTGTTTTTAGTGTTTCATCTCCTGATACCTGGTGTTGGTCTGTGATTTTATCAGTTGCGCCTCGTTGCTTTTTTTTATGACCACTGCATATTTTTGTGCACCGCTTGCAAATCTGTATTTATCCTAATAATAAAAGCTTTTTTTTAAAGTTTTTATACCAACATTTCCAGTGAAACAGAGACTGCTGAACTTTCCTATCACTCCACCGAGGGAAAAGGAGAGCAGCCAAAACATGAGCTCCTAAATTACACAGATCAAATCGCAATTTTTATCAACTTTTTCTATATTTTTTTTGCCCTCATACACAAATAATAACCGGAACCACACTGACACACTGTATAAGAAGTATTATCGATCAGTCGTATCAAAACAGAGATAAAACATGCTCGCGTTAGCGTAGCATTTAAAAAAAGGTAGTTGATTTTAAGCTAAACTTCACTTGCTTTGTGTTAGCTAAGTCCTAAATGTTCCTGCCACCAGTCTTTCTCTTTGCTTTGGTACGGGGTCATTTGTCCGTCTCGCCTTTAGAGACTGAAGCCGGCCGCCATTAATCATCCTGCTGTGCGTCTGAATGAAACCTAAGAATGACAGACAGAGGCGGCCTCAGAGTCTGGGCCATCGCTGGCTGTGTTTCACACAAGTCTGTGGTTTGGACTGGGCCGATCAGAACTCCACTTCTTTGTACACACACACATAGCCTGCTGTGTGCTTCGATTATTATAAACAGAAGCATCTGGTTAGGCGGACCTTAGCTTTAATTCACTAGAACAAGCTGACCTTTAAGCAGCCTTAAAATTATGAGGCTCTGCTTTTTCTTTTGTGCTTAAGCTAAATTTAAGCTCCATCTTATATAAATCAGTGTAAGTTTTTTTTTTGTTTTTTTTTTTGCCAAGTTTACTCATATTAATTTTGTGCATGGATGCAATTTTAATGATGCATTTGACCTGGTATTTTTCCAGGTTGAAGCATACGAACTCAATTAATGGGAAAAAAAAAAGAAAAAAAAAGAGGAAGAATTAGAAGCAAAAGCCTGAATTTACTCTGGATTTTTCTCTGCTCTACAAAGGCTAAAATACAAAGCCTTTGGGGGGGGGGGCACCCAAAGGCTTGGTCTCCAGTGATTGGCAAACACCTGCCCATCAGCAGGGCTTATCATACGACCTACTGCTCAGTCACACGCTCCGTAAAAAAATGTTTGTAAACAGCATCCTTGTAACAACTTCCTGAAGGCGGAGTTTAAGAAAGAGCAGGAGCTTCTTAAAGAGACAGCGACCCAATTTCAAGGCGTCAAGTCAAATTTCTTTTAAGTTATGTTTGATATATGCAACATTTTTATAACAACTAAAGGTAAAATAGTTGATTGATAATGATATAAAATGGCACCATGTGCCTCGAAAATGCATGACGCTGTCACATTAAATAAACTCCCATCTCCAATGAAAGGAGAACTAAAGGTTTAAAGATCAAAACGAACGCCCATGTAAATTTCTAAACAGTTCTGTCGAGTAAATTCAAAACTTATCTGAATATGCTGAATAAAAGAAAAACATCCCTGATATCACATCATGTTTTCCCAACCAAAGGTTATTATTATTACCTGAAACAAGTGAAAATAACAAAAACTGAAATTGAGAAGACATTTTTGTTAACTGAAATAAAAACAAATGATAATTAATGGGGAAAAACTATAACTAACTGTCAGCTGTCTGATTTAGTTGGTTGTTCAACAATAATTGAATAAATTTTTTTAAATGGCATCTTCTGCTGAGTATTTATTACCTAATCAATGTACGCATAATCACGATACATTACTTTGACCTGTTTGAATTCTGAACCTAGAAATGATCAAAATATGAAAAAACTAAAACTTCTTCTACAACAACTAAAAACCAAACAGTATTTAACTAATAAAAAATAGCAAACACACTGTAAAAACAAATTAAAACAAAATGAATTAGAGAAACAAAAAGTCACAATGAAAAAAAAAACTAAACTTTTACAGCCCTATTCAACCAGATCAGCCCAGAAGCAGGTGAAGTTTAGACCAACAGAATGGCTTACTGCTGAGCGCAGATCATATGATTGTGGAGGAATTCCTGCTCTCACTTTTATGTTCTTACAACGGTTTATTTTTCTGAGTGCATATGGGCTTCACGTGGAGGGGGATCGTAACTCACCCCGAGCAGAAACACAAGACCACCCTCCCGCACATGGCGGCGCATGTTCTCACCTATCCAGGGCCTCCTTGACGAGCTCCCCGGCGCTGGAGTGCGTGGTGGCCAGGACGCTCTTGTAGTGAGCCCCTTCACAGATCTCGTTCCCGAAGATCTTCAGGATCCCTGGGGCCGTGATCTGATTGGACAGCTCGGATGGGTCGTCCTCTGGCAGGACTTCCGCGGAGAACACTGCGGATGCGAGACCACACGGGGAAAAGGACATTCATCACTGGGTCTGAGATGTGGTTTAAAGGAACAAAAAGACTGGTTGGTTTTTTATAAGCGTTGAGGTCACGTTTGCTTGTATGCAGTGGATATGCAACAAAACCAGAGGAGATGATGTAAGACATGTAAAGTATTCCAGTTTTACAAAGTTTAGATGGATGGTTTTGTTTGGGTAAAGTAGAAGATTGAGATGTTCTGAACTCGTTCCCTTTTCACTTTTTTTTTGGGATGTTACCAAAACGATTGTGTTTAATCCCTGTGTATCAGTTTCTACCATTGCGAAATAGTTCAAACTCAGTCAGACTGAGTACGAGTGGTTTTGAACATCAATTTTTAAGTCTTTCCCAGATTCTTCATTGGATTTAGGTCCGGGTTTTGACTGGGCCATTCTAACACAAGAATATGATATTAAGGGTGGGCATTTATCACATCGTTTATCATTTATCGTGATACATTCCTTATCACGATAAGAAATGTGATCTATTGTTGTCGCATTAAATTCAAATTAAAGATGTTTAAACTTTTTCGTTATTTTTCCCTGGTGTTTAATTTATTAAAGTTGGCTAAATATAGCAAGTGTTTTGAAAGAAAGCGTCCCAAATCCTCTTCTAACACTGACAATAAAATTATACTATTGAGCCCAACAGAACTGGAAAACTTTTGTCGAATAAAATATAACAAACATCATATTCCTCTTTAAGTTTTGTATCTACAATGAATAACATCGATCTTCTACAAACAAAAGACAAAAAATCTGACATTTTTGCGATTATTATCATTATTATTATTATTTAGCTCGCGACTACTGTTGGGGTTTTTAAAATTAGCTCAAGACCTGTAAAGAACCAGACACAAGACCAATCCTTTGCAAAGGGAGAGATCCACAACCTCTAACCCGCTCGGGATCAAAGGTTGGTGAGCTCTGCTCAACTCTGCTTGGGAATTGGCTTTTATTATGATGACCTTCTTCAGTAGAACAATGCTGAGATAACAGAACAGATGGACCCCTTGAGTAGGAAATTACATCATAGATAAAGAAAGAATCTTATAGAATAACTGGTCAGAGCCAGTTAGGTAACTGAGCACATTTAGATAAAACACTCAAATAAAATGATAAAACAATGATTAGTTTTACCCAACAACTACTTTTGATTCGACGATTTTGGCTCACGAGACAAAACGTTTAGGCAGCTCGTAAATTTAAGGGAAATGGGATAAAGGTGGCTAAATACACGAGCACTCTATATATTCCTCTTTTTGTTTATCTAAAATTAAAGCCTGTTGCTGTTATGAATAAGAACAAGTTCAAAACCTATTAATACATCACGAATATCTTCTACAGTGGAAATATCGGCATCAGAATCTCAAGTAGAAAACAAAATCAAAGTGACCTACTGCTGCTCTTCCTGACTTGGACGGACCGTGACGACAGGAGTCCCGCCGTTAGCGCCATGGAGCCCGATGTAGGCACCGGGTTGCGGTGGAAGACGCCGGAGAGTCGGTTGGTTTGGCGACTGATGCGACTCTTGTTCGGCTGCCTGATGGCCACGCCCTCTGCCGACCTACAGGTGGAGGAACTGCCGGTGGATACTCCCGACCTGGAGGAAGGAGCGGCAAAGAGAGGGAACTGATAGAAGACGGAGGAGGGGCAAGAGTTCAACTTGAACAACTTCAACAACAACAACAAAACAAAAGAGAAGAACTTTGATAAAATGTCTCGTACGTTTCTCTACCCAGACCTGGTCTCCTTCAGCATGTCTGCCCTCAGCTCTCTATGCACAGCTGAAACAATGAAGTGTTGTTCGGACCTTACCAAGACTCTAAGCTTCTTATAGTTCAAAGGTTCTCTGCAGTTTCCCCACAGTCTCCCCAGACTGGGATTTCACAGCTTCTAATTCTGATTCTCCCAATGGAAAGCCTCTGCTTAGAGACTTTAGTCAGTGATGGCTTGTGAGTATAAGGTTTTAGCTAGCATGTAAAGACTAGGATAGCTATGGGCTAATAAAATATCTACTTTTTTTTCATTCTTAGATAGTGAGACTTTAGCTATTTCTGCGTATTTTGAGCTCCTTTCACAATGAGATGTTTTAGTGCCTCTTGTCATTTTAAATCCAGATAAGCTGCTGCTGGCCACGCCTCCCCCCCCCCCC
>NW_015114343.1:39236-40232 GCF_001443285.1 Poecilia latipinna | reverse complement strand
CCCCCCCCCCAACTCAACGTTTACAGTCACACGTGAAAATGGCTGCAAAGAGATGCACAATTATACATCGGTAGACCTTTGAAAAGCAAATGTGGACCCTCCTGTACAACCAACAAAAACTCAGCAAGAGGTTTAAGGAAAGATAAGTCAACAACAAAACATTTGTCTTTTCCATCAGCCATTGCATACAGTTGTAACAACAAGCTGATCAATGGTGTTGGAGCTCCGCTTGGGTTGCTAGGTGATGGGTTGGCCTTCGCTGGGGTCAGGGCACATCGATTGTGACTCAACGACCCAGAGGTTTTTGAAACGGCTCATTTTTGCAGACACAAAAATTAACATTAACTTGTTGTCAAAACAACAAACAGTTTGGTGGTTTTTAAGTACTTGACCTGTTTTTAGAAGCAGAAGAAACTCAAATAGAAGTACAAAAACATTCAAAATGTGAATTTAGCATATTATGTCCTCTTTTATATGGTGTTTATACCAGTGTCACATTTATAGGTTGCCTGGTTGCTACCTGTGTTTCATACAACAATCTAACTCCCTGGGTGTACAGAAGAACAAAAAAGACCCACAGTATCACAGATCCTCCACCCTGCTTATCAGTGGACATAAGGTGCTTCCACATATATCGATCATGTGTTTACTTAATTTTGTTCCATTTAAAGTCTCTGCAGACCTCTGCAAACTCTCCATGTTCAGATTTAGCAGACAAAATGCTTTTTGCTAGAGTTTAATCCCAAAACAACATATTAGCGTCTGCTGTTGGTGACCCAAAGGTGGCACGCATTCTGCTTAGTGGTAATTGGTTAATTTATTCCCCAAGGAAACAAAACTCTAGATTACTCTAGATTACTAATTAGATGTTCCTAGAAACTCTGATCAGCTTATAATCATTGTTAGAGGTTATTGTACCAATGATTATGTGGCTAAAAACTAAATACTTTACATCAGTGGTCCCCAACCTTTTTATTACCACGGACTGGTCAAGAC
>NW_015114343.1:32686-34220 GCF_001443285.1 Poecilia latipinna | reverse complement strand
GTCTTGACCAGTCCGTGGTAATAAAAAGGTTGGGGACCACTGCTTTACAGGACCTTTTCAAGATGCATCTCGTTCAAAAATATAATCTGAGCGACATGCACTTGTTCAGAATCTAATTTTACAATTGCATTTCATGCTAACAAAATCTAACAAATTTCACGTTGTTTATTAAAAATTGTGATTGCTTCTCACCCTTACAGACCTTAATCATCACTTTTGGGTTTTTGGCACAAAAACACAGGACATCACTGAAAAAAACAAACACTACTAAGGTAGTCAACCTATTATTTTTTGTCAGTTTCAATTTCTTTAAAAGAAACATAAGTCTTTTACAACTTTGTAAATGTTGTAAAAGAAATGTAAACATTGTAAGTCCGATATGCATTGGATATCGTAGGCTGCAGATATCCTTTGATATCTGCATTGGTTTTGGAAGTGAAAAAAGTAGGTCAGTGCATCCAACTAACCCAGATGAGGACTAGTAGTCTGAAAGCATAAGATGTGGAGCGATACAATTTTGGCAATCAAAGTGAGTCCAGGCAGGCATCCAAATCAACAAAAGAATGAATTTATGAGAGAAACATTAAATATCAGAAGGTAAATATCTGTCAGGAAACCTGAGGACTCACCTGTGTGGAGGCTGTGGATGAGAAACATGCTCACAATCTGACTGTTGGAGGGCAAAGTGGGCAGACGTTGTCAAGTGAAGGTAAGGGATGACTGAAAGGTGAAACTGAACCAAAACATCTATAAATACCCCCCTAAACTCCTACAAGTTATAAAAACGATTTTGTACATAATCCAAGTTATGTCAGCAAATTATCCAACATTTAGGATGTCTAATTTTCTCCAGTCTTTTATGTTTCTACGCTGAGCTGCTGCTTTCATCGTCTCTCTCTACGTTTTTGTTTTTGTTGTAAAGTAATGAATAAACATGGAGAGGCTTTATTATTGCATATTGCTTCGGTTTAGCCGAAGGTCACATACGGGGTTTGACTGTTTTAGAAGCCCGAAGGAAAAAGAGGAGAAGTTTGCATCTTCCCTAACTCTCTCCAGCTGTTCTGGCTGGAACAGCTGCCCGCACAGAGCGCTTCCAAATGGGTCATACTCACTGAGAACCATCACTGCTCTTCCGTCCCAGCCTCACAAACCGTCTCTTTGCGGGGGCTTTGGAGAAACTCGGTGGTCTTGGAGGGAGAGAGTGCAACTCCTCAGCAGAATTTCTCATCTCATTCATTCCCGTCAGGAAGTTTCTTTTCGTTTTCTCTTTTTTTTTCGTCTCTTTTCTTTTTTTTTTTTTCTGAGTGATTCCTCCTCAGCTGAAAACCCCTGCAGATGTGGCTCTGTTATCGCTTCTGCGATGCGGGACGCCGCGCTTCATTCCGGGGATGTTCCCTCCAGGAGAGCCGCGGCGCAGAGCCATCCAGCTGCTGCTGCTGCTCCGGAACAGGCGCCGCTGCTGCAGATGTTTGCCCCGCCCTCAGCCAACTGTTGGGGCTGCTCAGTCCCGGGGAAGGTGGGTGGTGGGTGGTGG
>NW_015114343.1:0-29374 GCF_001443285.1 Poecilia latipinna | reverse complement strand
GGGGTGGCGGGGGGGGGGGGGGGGGGGGGGGGGGGGGGGGGGGGGGGGGGGGGACCTCACAGCATAAAGACTGCAGTGAATCGGAGAGGTCAGAGTTCTGCCTGTTGTGTTGCGGAACAGAATCACTCCTCCGGCGCGGATTCAGACCGACGAGGCAGCCGCTTTCCAGATGTGTCTGCACACACACGCGTGTTTTATTATTTATTTGAAAGTTGTTGTTGTTGTTGGTCAGCCTGCTTCTGATTTTGCTGTATTGACAGTTCTTTATTGCCCCCAAACTTCACTTCTTTTCGACGGTGGTTTTGAAAATGGGCATGCGCCAGGGGCGGCATCAGAGAGGGGCACCCTCCAAGCACACATGATGCAAGAAATTATTTCTAATTATTTATTTCATGAAAGGGGGTAATGCATATGAATCAACATGAATGCGTCACGTAAATACACCAGAGTTAGCCTGTAGCACATTGATGGAATGGATTACCAAAAAAAATACAACTAACCTGTACAACGTAAATGACCTGTGATTTTTCAACACACGGATAAAAGTAGTGTGATTTACAGTAAACAGTTATCATAAAAATAAAATCTGAGCTGATACACACTTGCATAAAAGCACATCATAAACTCAGGTAAGCTTTTGAAGAAAATCTTAAGATTGAGAAATATAACAAGTAGTAATGAACCCTAAAAATGATAAAAGAAGAGCGTTTATCAGCTGATGAAAATCTGAGGGCGTAGTCAAAGCCCAGACATCGATCTCATTAAAATGTAAGTGGGGTAACAAAGATGGAGGAGGAAGGATTTAGCTATTAATAATAGGAAAACTCACTTTTGTTGAAATCTTTTGTCTAATGAGTAAAACATGGTTATTTTTTGTTGTTCATCTAAAATCACTTTCTTTTCCAGAAAAAAAAAAGATTATGGATGTAAATGTAAACCATTCTTGTAAAGGAGGTAAATATCTAATATCAAGTCCTAATCGGTTTACAAAACATACACATGACTCAAAGAAAACAACAGAGAGGATACACACAGGTCCACCTGTAAAAACGTACATTACAAAATAAACGTTTATTTAAAATGTAAAATAATAATAATGATAGCCTGATTACTCCTTTTCCTCAGAGTACATCGAAATTCACAGAATGTGTGACTTTCGTTTACTTTTTGGTACAGAACATTATGAAAATGATCAAATTAGGGTTGAGGTGCCATATTTTTAATTCTATAAAAGTGACTGTTGTGGTCAAAGAGTGGCGGTTTTATTCAAAGTGTAGCACACTGCCCCCTGGAGGTCTATCGTGTTATTCCTCCCAGCTGTTCAGCTGATACTCCAACAAACTTCAGAAGTTGCGGAGTTGCTATACAATTTCTGAAGAATTATATTATAATTTTTTTTTAAGTTTATAATTTGTATTTGATAAGTATTAATGGATTTATTGTCTTGTTTTCCTACACAGAGAACACTAAATGTAACTGCATTTAACTGTAACTGAGCTAACTGTGAATTACTTTTAATATTAGTAAGTAGTAATTCTGTCAACCGATTAAAAATGTAATCAGATTAATCGCCGTGATTAATCACGATTAGCCACTAAGCTTAGCTTTTGTAAGCTTGAAACGTAAAAATGTCAAAGTTTTACTCTCAAACTCGTCTCATCTGCTCTTGTATCTCTTCGGGAAGTTATGTGTTGCTTTTTGAGACTTTTAGCCTACTTCATGTCGTCACACTACAGCTTCTATTTAAGTGATTTCTTAATTCCTCAGATTGGCCAGAATTTAGGGCTGCGTGTAGTCTGTTAAGATCAACAACAAAATTAGGTCAGTTCATTAAGTTGTCATATTCTAACGAATTTACTGTGAGCCGCTTTGAAATTGGTCCAACATTAAGTTAATTAAATCTGACCTGATGCTAATATCAGGTAAATTGTGTATTGAAGCTCGCAGCATGATGAAGAACCAAAGGCTCTATGGAGGCGTGTGTGGTTGTTAACGCTTTATCGCCACTAGGTGGTGCACTTTCCTAAAAAAAAAACAGCCGAGCGGTTCCCACATGGGGATATTTGATTACTGAACGCACAAAGAGGTTTTGTCTCATCAAGCTGGGTTCACATGTGGCCTTGAAGGCAACACATATACACCAAGCAACAACTCTGGATGTGGATTTAGTGAGGAAAACTTTACTGACAAAAGTTCTTTGGCTTTGATTCTTGTGAAAGACTTTCCATTCTGTCACATATTACGGCTTACTGCACCTGTAAATCCCATCCTGTACTGCTCTGCCTGATCAGAGTTAGTTATGAAATATGGTTTTAGGTTAAATACAAGCTGAGGAATCTCAGATGGTCATGTTTAGATTTGTGCTCCAGTTTGAGGATTCTTCAGATTCCTTAGATTCTTCAGTGGTGTCATACACTGTAGCAGGACATATTTGCAAATCTCCAATCACTCTTCGCTTTTCTTTCACATAGTGCCTTGCAAAAAATATTCGTGAGCCTTCAGTTTTTTCATGTTTTGTCAGAATAAAACCACAAACTAACAAATAAAATACACAGACAAGATATTTTATTTGGATTTTGTGTGACAGGATGGCACAAAGTGGTGGGAAGTAAAAGGAAAATTCTTAATTTTATTTTATGTTTTGTTTTGTTTTACTACAGTCAAACATAACATATGAAATAATAAAATAAGAGTTTTCATCAATAAAAAAAACTGAAAAGTGCGGCATGCTTTTGCAGTCTAGCCCCCTGTTGCTTCGAAATTTGTTAGTTTCTTTTTCAACTGAACAGCAGTAGATGAATAGAAATGAAGATAAATGGCTAGTCTTTTTTATTGTAAATCTTCGGATTGTGGTATGCATTTTATTAGCAGTGACTGAGGTAAATACAAGACAATCCTAGACCGAAAACGTCCACTGAATAACTGCAAAGATAGTCAGAAATGCATTGGATTCATTTATATCAAAGCATATATAAATGTGGTAGAATGGCCCAGTCAAAGTCTGCATCTAAATCAATCAGAGAATCTGTGGTAGCATTTGAAAATTGACTCAGAATTGCATAATGGAGGGAAAGTGGTTCTAGATCTACAAAGCAAAACAGAAATAATTCATCCATGTGACTCTTCAGATTTGTTTTGCCTTAATATTTTGAAAAACATGCATCATTTCCACAAATATGCACTTAATGCACTTAATTGAGCCGGAAAAGCTGGAAAAGGGTAGAGTGCCTTCTCCGGGTCAGGGGGGTCGTCCTGCCTCAAGTGGAGGAGTTTAAGTATCTGGGGATCTTGTTCACGAATGGGGGAAGAAGGGAGCGGGAGACCCAGGACACGCTGGAGGGACTATGTCTCTCGGCTGGCCCGGGAATGCCTTGGGGTTCCCCCGGAGGAGCTGGAAGAAGTGGCTGGGGAGAGGGAAGTCTGGGCCTCCCTTCTGAAGCTGCTGCCCCTGCGACCCTACCCCGGATAAGCGGAAGAAAATGGATGGATGGATTGATGGATGCACTTAATCATGTTGGTATGTTGTACGTTTTGCATTTATTTTTGTACCTGAATGGTGATAGCTGTTAGTGTTTCTTGTTTCTGTGTAATCCAAATCAAACAGCAGCCTGTAAGTTGGAGAAATCCCCCCTGGAAAGCACAGAGAGTTTAATGAGCTTATAGGGAGCAGAGGGTGGAGCCGCTCTGTCAGGGCCTAATTGCATGTAACATGACACTGCTGGTACCTGTGACAGGCCAACCTGGCTCCACCATCCTCAGGTGGCTTTCGTTAGCGGCCTGCTAGCAAAACAGAAATCCATCTGATTGAGGATAAAGAGGGTTCTTCCTGCAGGCCAAGGTGAACCGTCCTAATGGTTCACCTTGCAGGAGGAGAACAGACGGACTTTAGGATTTGTAATCAGATCCCCCGGTGGAGAAGGAAAAGGGAAAATTCAACAAACTTTGTCTTCTGGTCAACAACAACAACAGAAAATCTGGCTGAAAGTGCATTTGGTCAGTGGGAAAAATAATCGTAACCTTCACCCTACCCTAAGAGAAAGGGCAATGTTGTGAGCAGAACATATGCTCAAGCTGATTGACAGCTCTAAGACCCTCCACCCGGCTCTGATTGGTGTGTTTCTGCAGATAGCAGTAGGACAACAGCAAGAAGGCAGAGGTGCTGGATTTTTTTCATAGATTACCCATCTCATAGTTTCTCGACATTGTGACAGTTTTAATGAATATGTAAAAAAAAAAAAGAAGCCATTTTGTTTATGAAAGTTACATACTGCAGCTTTAAATTAAACTCTTTTCTTATCAAAAATTAATCTGGAACTAACTCATTTCAGCTTCAATGTATCTTGTGTTTTGATCTGAGGAGATAAAGTGCCACCACAACTCAAAACCCAGCCTAGAACTTTGCTTGGTATCTCATATGGCTCCTTATCTCCAGTTTAATGAGTTCAGCAGCTGCCTCTGCTGCCCCTCTCTCCGTTTGGTTCTCTGTTACTTTTGTCAGACAAAGGATGGACAGGACGTGTTCTTCATGCAGCACGGACGGCACTCTACCTTGGAGTTTCAGCTGAGGTTTAGAATAACGCCTCATATAGAGTTGCGTGGAGACAAGAGCTAGGCGGACGATTCACTAAGGAGAGCACTTAAGAATCAGCGCCCTCAGAGATAGGCAGGCTGCTTCTCTGCACTCGAAGTCTAATTTTCTGTACATCTCAGTCACACAGAATGCAAATTCTGATCTCACGGCCTTTACAGCATCACCAAAATGTTATTTCAGTATTTAAGTTCAAATGATATGTAGTCCTTTCACACTATTTTGTTTAATTTTGCATACTATCTATTCTTCCTCCTTACTATGAATGGACCCCAGAATTCTGTTTTTCAGAAAATTGGAATATCATATCAGACTAGTGTTAGGTCTGTTAGGTTTAATTAGGTCTACAAAATTGAAACTTTTGAATTTTGTAGACCTAATGCTTGAATGTAGTAGGTATAGTGCATCTGGTCAAAGTTGCTCCATCAAACTACAACCGTTTGAGGGGGAAAACCTTGTCAGAAGAGTAGAAGAAGAAGAAGAAATAGACATCAAGAAATCACATAAATGAATTATACGTAATCATTAGAGATAACATTACACAAAGTATAAACCATCACCCGTTTGTGACTTTGAGCTCAAGATCTGTTGAGTTTGGTGGTGGCAGGCTAAATAGAAGTAAAATAGAAGCACAATTTTTGTTTGCATTGGCCCAGGTTATTTTGGTCTAATGTTTAAATTGGTTTCATGATCTGAAACATTTGAGCATGACAAAATAGAAAAAACAAAACAAAAACAGCACTCTAAGTTCACTCTGTACCGCTGATACAGAGTGATCCACTCTGCACTCACTATTTATATTTGAGCCTCGGTGTGAAACGATATGTGAATGATTTTTCGGATTAACAGTTTCCTAGTCATTGATCCCTGTGTGACTCTTGTCTTTGCTTGTGACCCATCGTGGCTGATAGGAGGCAGTTATGGCCCCGGGGTGAGGGGATCTGAGGTCACTGCAGTCTAAACAGACCCTCGCTTTTATCTGTTGCGAGTCACACACCACGTGCATTTTGAGGCAAATCCTGGTTTTACAATTTCTCATCTTGAGCAGGAAAACCGGCAACAGCCACAAAGTTACATTCAAGATAAGGCGCATCTCGCCTTCTGCCGATGAGTAATTCACCGACAAGACATGTAGGAAAACAAAATGAGGCGTAAATCTTCCCTTAAAGGTGTGTTGCGCAAATAATAAGTCAGCCATTCATAGAAGACTTTAGGACCAATGCTTTCTGTGATGACAGACAGCCAGGCTGATGGCTGTAATAAAATATACAATGCTTGTGCAAATTAGGAACTAGTACAACTAAAGTCACTATGTATTTTTCCCATGCTGTTGAAAGTATTGACTTTTTATTATTATTATTATTTTATGATGTTTAAAAACTTTAGGCATCCATGAAAAAGCAAATGAGCCTGATGGAATGGACGAAGGAGTCTTCAATGTTCTTAAATTCTCCAACATACTCTGGACATGTTTTTCAACTTTTTATGAAAAAGAAGGGAAAAATAATTAAGTTTATATATATGTTTTCTTTTTTCTAATTGTAGTGGTCAAGCACACCCTGGCTTATGAGTCTGTTTCTTTATACCAAAAAGTGACGGAGTAAGTTGCCTGACCCGGAGAGGAGGGGAAGAATCAGGCTGGAGTTTAGCATGACCAGTCAGTATGAATGAAAACACCAAGAAACTAGACTTCAAAGACTAAGGGATTTTTTGTTGGATTGCATTTGGAGCTCAAATCATCAGCAGAAGACTAAAGCGGAAAGAGTTTGGACTAAATAACAGTTCCATGACTTGGAATGTTGCAAATTAATATGTAGACATATGAAATATTTTATAAAACTGGAGATAAATGCATAAAAGGTGCATCCATCTTTAATTTTAACCAAATAAAAATATAAATAAATATGAAAATTAATTATTTTTATATTGCAAAATGTACAAGTTCCACAAGGTTTCCCCCCAAAAATCTTGCTTAGCCTCTCGTTTGGGCGCTGGGGCTTCACCCAGCGACCCATTGTGTTTTTGAGGTAAAAATGTTTAAAGTTGACAGGAAATTTGAAAATATCACTTGATAATTATGTGTTATTAAAACATTGGAAGATTACTACCTGAACACCAACTATAAAGGCTTAAAAAATGCAAACATTTTAAAGAGACTTAAATAAATAAGCAAATCTTCGCCTGGTGTTGGCACAAGTAAAGCCTGGTGGCCCGCCAGGCTTAAAATACACTGGGGAAAACCCAATTATTATTTAATCAGCAACATAATCAAAATGAACGATGGGGCTGAAACTACTACTAAAATAACAAAGGTAATTTTTCTTTGCTTTTCTTATAACAACAGGGACACAGACCTCAAAAATGCAAGAAGGTGAATTTTACATAAATGACAGGCATTCGTCATTGTGCCATTCTCTATTATTTTCTAAAAACGCGAAGAACATCACTAGAGAGAGAGAAAATATTAACACTGAAAAACATTTTAATCAGTTGCAAATCTGGACCATCCCACAAAAGAGCTGAGTCAGAATATTAAACACTGAAGGCAATGAGAATAAACCCAGAGCACAGCCTGTTTGGAGAGATTGCCTGGAAAGAAAAAAAATCTCTCTCTAAAGAACAACACAAAAGATCTGGAGTGACATCTTTTGGAGAAAACCAAAAACACACGTGTCATATCAACTGTCAAGCATGGCAGTGGAGGGATGATGATCTGTGCAGACACTTGTTGATTGTGAACAGCTATTAGCAAAACAAGCAGATAACATGGAGCTCTGCATTCAAACACTAAAGGAATATTTTTCTTAAACACCTCTTTTGTACAGTAGTGTGTATACACGTGATTTGATATCATGAAAAGCCTCAGAATTGCAATTAAGTTGTTTATTTCTGCTACTGTCAGTTAGCATTTGAGGCTTGGTGGCCATTTTGAATTTCAAGTCAAGGTTAGTTAGAAATTTCTACTTTATGAAGAGATTCCAGCGATTTTTCTGAACACTTTTTAACTAGTTCCAAGCTATAAAATCATCGTTTCCCATTTTTATGAACGCACACCTGCATCAGTCGGTGTTTTCTTCTTTTCATGTAATCTCACACAGTCATGATGCGACTATCACTACTTGGAGGGGCCAGCACCATCTGTTGCAAGATGAGGTAGTTCTTTATGGTCTTGTTTACTTAACTGAGTGTCACCTTCTGACCTTTTTACGGAAGACTTCAGATAAATCACATGAATTTAGATCATTGTGTTTTTGTTAATTTGGAGTAAAAAGTAAATAAGAGCAAAGCATGGTGTCCCTCTAACGTCATTTTTGTCATGAGCCATGACTCAGCAATGAACCCGAGACTCCCGCTGCTGAGCAGAGATCTGTGTTAGTAAGGCGAAGGGGCGGGGCGTGGAGACTCGGTACGAAGGGGGCGGAGCTTGGTAGTAAGCTGACGCCTTCCCTTTTCCATCGAGACAGAGCAGCCTCCTCCTGTAGAAAATTATTCTTGGCTGAATACGAATGACTTCTTCCCCTCCCGATCCTCGCCAAAGCGGAAGGAGCCGACAGTTTCCCGAGACAGGACGGCTCGCGGTCGAACACGCAAAAAGGAAACCGGGAGCCCCCTCGGTCAGCGACGCATACCTGTCCGTGTGGCATGTGACAGCTCGCGGGCGCCTTGCCGCGTGAAGAGGGGATAAAGGACAGCGGCTCCGCAGACAGGACTCGACCTTTCCGCGTAGACCGACGGAGTAATGAACTCCTCCGATGATACCGGCTCTCCCGCCACAAAGGAGATGGAGTGGCTGTGCGGAGCAAAGCTCCACTTCTGGGTGAGTGCGTTTCTCGTCACCGCTGCTGTAGGCTGCTAAATAACACCTCCTCAGTGGTTTGGAACCTGCAAAGCGTTTGTTGTCTTTCCGGGTAGCTGAAGTATCTGTCGCAGCTCCTATAAATATCCCCCCTTCTCGCCCCCTAATTGCATTTACAGTGTTAACGAGGTCCCAGTTAATAACATGAAGACTTTCTTGTTGCCTTTACGGAAGACATGTTGAAGCCAATGAAGTGTTCACTCAAACTTGTTACATCTGGAGTGCGTTTAAAGCGCTTTGCAGACTTATTTGCGTTGTGCAAACGTAACTCTGATAAGTTCATTAGACAGTAGCCTTGCCAGGACTATTATTGCACACAGATAACTGCAATATATACTATTATACATAATTTTTTCGTTTGGTGCAATCATAAAATTGTCCCAAAAACAACATAATAACATTATATCAGGGCTTTGACATGCAGCTATTTCTATTGTTTAATACTGCATTTAATATAAGTTAACTCAGGTTTTCATGCCTCTTTTCTTTGTTTTCCATGATCATCATCATTATCATCTTCACCATCATCATCATTATCTCTCCAGCTAGTTCAATGAGCTTTAACAGTTCGGCCATTAAAAACTGCATCAGGATTATACATCAAGGGCAATAAAAATCTTAAGTGGCAGAGCGTTAATTTATGTTTTCTAAAAATCATAATAGTGTGCCAAGTATTGCATCCAATCAGTCCTGTCCAGCTCCAATATTGGATATTGCAGACAGACAATATACGGTACAGTCCTAAGCTTAATGCTTTGTTGAGTATCACTTGTATGCAGTGATAACATGTGGAGGGTTTGCTCATTTACAGTCCATGGATTATTTTAGCATAGTGAAGCTGATGTGTGTTAAAAAAAACAGAAGTTATTTTCCACCTAACTCACTTACCTATTGGTCAGTACAGCCTGTTTTTGCTTTTCCTGACATCCATGTAAATCATAACACATCCAAACACCATGCTTGATAGATGCATTTGTTGTTTGTAACTGTGTGTGTGTGTGTGTGTGTGTGTGTTTTGGATCTTGAGCTTTCTCCATCATTTTGTTACCGGTTGATTTTACCTGTCTATAATACATTTTTCCAGTATTTTTCAATCTGTTTATTTCACAAAATTAATTTATCCTTACCCTCATGATTTACCTTTACATACACGCTTTTATCAGAAGGCTAAGTTAACCTCTATTGTCCACAGTACAGGTCTGTGTTTGAATTATATCAAAGGGTTCCTCACTGTAAACGTTGTTTTATGGGAAGCGGTGATAAAAAGGTGCAGATGGTGGATAGAACAGAGTCTCACCTGTATGACGGATCCAGAATATTTGCAAGCTGCTTTTTGAAGCTCATGATGTTCAGGTATCTGTTTTATTTTTGGAAGCAAAATTGGACGTCAAAATTTGGAAGTCAAAGTAGGGGAAATGGCGTAAATGCGGTTTTACAACCAGAGCATACTCTGTTTGTTCTTTTTTGAGTTCCACACAATCATAGTTATGCATCCTTTTAATATGTACATACAGTTCTTTTTCAGTGTTCATAAAATTTTTTTCCCATTTTTTTGTCTCACTTTGGCGTGTTTTATTTGGATTAATTTGTAGGATACATCAGCCGATTGATGAATTAGCCCTCATCTCCTTAATTTTGGGTGATCGGCGATTGGCCAATACATACATGTATTGAAACCCGATCTTAACCCCCAATGACAGACTGCCAGACCCACCCATTAGGTCACGCTGACAATTTAGCAACTTCATCACCATATTGAGCCTCTTTTCAAACCAAAAACGTTGCCATTGGACAAAATCAAAATTACAATCTACATAATTATGATAAACGAAAATGACTCATACTTTTCCATTTTTTCCCAAATAAATGTCTTAAAATTGTATCATGGATTGGTGTTACACCAGCTTAGAAAAACAGGTGGTTAAAGCACAGTGATGCTACAAATCATTGACTTAGTAAGTCAATATGCCACAATTTTTAGATATTTTTTTGGTTAAAAATGTGTCATTTTTCTCCCACTCCACAGTTATGTATTACTTTGTGTTAGTCACATAACATTCAATAAAAAAATACAACAGTTGACAGTAACTGAGTGCACTAATACTGTATTTAGTTTTCACACAAAACTACATTGTATAATAATTTTACTGTATTGCTCAGACAAATTACTGCGCAGTTACATAAAATATTATTATTAACAATAATAATAAAGGTGTGTAGAAAGGAGTGGCCCGCTTTGTTTATCTTGGAGTGGCTGAGAGTCTTGCTCTTCAAGATGTTTCAGGTTTTTGAATTGAAGCTCTCCAAACTGGATTTAAAAGAGAGGTAGATGATGTTACCGGTTTTATTTTTCCTAGAATCCTGCAGCCTTAACATTCACCTTTCCTCCAACACCTGAATCACATGACTAGGCCATTAGTGGGACTGCATGCTGGGAGGTCACTCAGACATCTTGCACTAAAATTTAATCAAAACAGCCATGTCAAAGTGCAGCAGTTCTAGAATTACATCACATAAGTAATCAATTAATGTGATTAATTGTTAGTATTTATATAAATTGCCATTTTATATTTTCTATTATTTCTAAGATAAATAGTAAGCTATCTATTTTTTGTTTTGTGTTGTTTTGGATATGCAGATGTGACTTGGGTTATCATTCATGTTGTCTAAATGATTGCAAATGTGAGCAACTGCTATGAAGTTTTTTTTTGTTTTTTTTTATCTCACGTTCACGTCCCCCTAACACCAATATTTTGTTTCACTTCACCAAAGGTCACATTCTCCACCTCTGTCCTTTCTGCTGGACAGAAAAGTCAGCATATTTTCTTCCTGTCAGTATTTCTCAGGCAGCGAAGGGAAGTTGCTGAAGTGTTGCACCTAATTTAGGAAAGAAAAGTCAGGAAATGGTGACATAAAATAAATAAAATGTTTTTTAAATGCATCCATTTCAAGCAAATAATAATAATAATAATAATAAAAAAAACAAAAACCTGCATCGTTCTTTGGCTTCTTCTTGAAAAGAAAAGCTTTTTTTTCTTGAATCTGGGTTATTGTGGTTAGTTTCTCTGTTGCGACATGCTTGTTACAGAAATCTTGATGGCTCTGAAGACAACTTGAGCAGCTAAAATAATCTTAAGTTTCTATCAAGAAACCCCAGATTTCCTTCCCTCTCCTCTGTGCAGCCCACATTCTTTCCTAAATACCACCTTCACCACGAACACATCGCTGTGCTTGAGTGTCCAGCTGATTTGCCTCTGGGTAGAACCCGCTGAGAGATGCAACTGTTTTGTGAGGCCATGACAGGTGGTGTAAACTAGTTGCTGCTATTCACGTCCACTTCAAACAAACAGGAGGCATCTGTAATCCCCCAGCTTTCAGCAGTGCATGCTGAGTGCAGGTCAGAGTTAATACTTAGGCTTGATCAATTGCCCTATTTACAGAGTTGTTCTTTTTAAGACGTCTAAGCAGCAGCTTGAAGTCCATTTGACAGCTCAAACAAGGTTTATATTAGGACAAACCGCTGCATGTAAGACTCAGAATATGACACCCTTGAACAAAGGTACCTCACTT
Source organism: Poecilia latipinna (assembly GCF_001443285.1). Taxonomy (NCBI): domain Eukaryota; kingdom Metazoa; phylum Chordata; class Actinopteri; order Cyprinodontiformes; family Poeciliidae; genus Poecilia; species Poecilia latipinna. The sequence continues at coordinate 17,360 of NW_015114343.1, read as the reverse complement.
CCTCCATGGCCTGATGTTTTCACCAATAGTTAAAGCTGCTGCTTTTAATAAAAACTGAAAAGTAACAATAATTTCTACAGTTGAGAAAAAAACAAGTTGCAATGTAATAAACTAATGTTATTTTATCTCTCTTTTATAAATACAGTTAGCTTAATGAAGAAACGTAGACACTTGTCAGACTTTGTAGTTTTAAAATGCTCATTGTACCAAATATTCTTTTTTTCTGTTCTGCTTTTTGGTCTTGTGCAAGAATACCGGGGATTCCCTCTAAAAATGCTTATACCTGCCAATTTTACTTGTTCAAACTCCAGATATGCCTTAGTGTGCATTAACACACAAAGTGTAAACCGTCTTGATACTACTGAATAGGCTAACATCCACGGTCTTAGTGGATGTTAGCCTATTGAGGCTAATCAGCACCTAGGAAAATGAATGGTGCTCCTGTACTGGGTGGTTTGCCAATAGCATGTCAAGTAGCATTGTGTCTGGATATCTCAGCTTCCCAAGCTGCATTTCCCCTTCCTAAAATCCAGAATATTTTAGATTGGTTTTGCAAAAAACAAAAAAATCCGCAAATGGGTGAATTTTCCACAAAAAATTTGGAGTTATTTTTCAAGAAAAAATGTGCAAATGGGTAAATCTGCAAATATCTTTTCTATTTGTTTTGTTTACCATCCCACGGTCCTAGCGTGAAAGCAGGGGTGAAGATTGTCCCGTCAGACCGTCAGTTCCCGAAACCACACACACAAGAAATCCTCTTAAAAAACAAACTTGTTCGATCCAAATGACCCCATCTCTTAAAACTTCATGAGGCTTAAAAATGAAGCAGTAGAAACAGTATGGCAGTTTTCAAACAAACTTTAACTGTGGCTTAACTGTGGTTCCTCAGTGAAATGCGCTGTGTGTCCCGTCAAGACGAAGAGCTTTTGAAGTCTTGCCCCAGAGGGAGCGTTTGCTTGTCATGCCTCATTTTAACAAGATCTACATGTACGTCTGGGCTTGGCTACAGCTCAAGTGATGTTGCAGTGAGTTTCCAGAGATTGCGGGGGACGGCCCTTCCCCATGCAGTTCAAACATGCCCAGAAAACTATTGAGTTTGTTAAGGGCATGATCAAGTCAAGCCCAACCTAAACAGGTTCTGTTAGGGGTTGGCGTTGGAGCAAGAGAAGGCCAATCACAAACCATGTCTCTCCTTGTTGGTTTGTTTTTAACAGCTTTGAGGTGATATGGTTATTGCTTCATTGATGCACAACAAGGGTTGTAGCAAAGCACAGAGGTTTTCTGAAGAAATGCCTTGAAACTGCAAGCAGACCTGATGGCAAAGTTGATGAAGTATGTCATAAACTCGGCAAAGACTGCAGCAAGATGCCTCTGGATCAAAACCAATCTAACAATACAAAGCTACTGTTCAGTGCAACTTAAGTTCATCCATCTCTCTTAGGAAGTTACCCTATGCGATTATCTCAAATTTCAAGGAGTAATGATAGGCGAGGCAAAGAAGAGAACTACAGAGAAAAGCAACCTAGTGGCCAGTTGTTAATATGGAGGAGGAGCTGCAGAGAATCTGCGGAAAAGACACTTGTTAGTAGTTCCCCTCACAAATCTGGCAACAAGAAAGCCATTGTTATGAGAAAGACATGATAACTCAACTTAGCAATTTGCTATAAGCCATACAGGGGATAGAGTAAGGCTACATTTACACAGCAGGCAAAAGCGATCCAAATGTGATTATTTTTTCCAATTTCCGATTTGGATCAATTTCATTTTTCCAACTTTATTTTCTTTATATATACTGCTCAAAAAAATAAAGGGAACATTTCACTTTAATTTTGTGTGTGGCTCCAAATCCAGGCCTCCATTGGTTAATAAATTTGATTTCCATTGATGATTTTTGTGTGATTTTGTTGTCAGCACATTCAACTTTGTACAGAACAAAGTATTCAATGAGAATATTTCATTCATTCAGATCTAGGATGTGTTATTTGAGTGTTCCCTTTATTTTTTTGAGCAGTGTATTATTACAAATGAGAAAACTAAATGTTCTCCCAAACTTGCTCTGATTTTTGTTCTTTCAGGGAGTTTACCTGACACAACAAAGTCCCAATAATTACAAGCTGTAAAACATTCTTAAGAAAAAAGATGGTGGCAGGCGAACTATGGAAACCAGAGGAGTGCATTGGTGCAAAAAGAAATAATACAGATTTCACAAAGATAAATCTTCATAAACTGAAAATTTGATTTATCACCCAGCCCCCTTTATGATTTCATGAGGGCAGCTTTGTCACAGCAGTCTGAATGACCCAACTATGATCTTTTCACCAACAAAACATCCAATTTTTCCCACCTCCATGTGTATAAATAAACCAATTATTTGTATGATGTGGTACAAAATTGAGTACGTATGCAATAGTTTTCAAAGTGTCTGCAGTCAAAATGATGATGTCGCATTTTATTAGATTTTTACTTCATCGATGTGAGACTTGCGCCTTAATTCTGCACCAGAAGAAGGCAGATGTGGCAATTTCCTATGTGAATAATGGCTGAAGAAAGCAGTGTCGACACTTGGCACACTCCTTTGTTCGTACTTTCCTTTGTCTTGTTATGAAATTGTGGCAATATTATATGTGACGACGAAATCAATGATCTCTTAGGTAAACAATGCGTTGAGGTGAGGCATCTGTGTTCTTCTTCTGCACATGTGGGTTGCTTTTAGCTTTTAAACTGTTCACACAAAAGTCTGATTGAGGTTGCATTTAGTTAGTAGTATGAACTACCACCCAAAAAACAATTTGTATTTCAGCAAAAAATAATTAAATAGTAAGTTCTGCTGTTTGAATGTAGCCAAAGAAAGGGATAAAGCAAGTTCATGTTTTTAAAATCACCCAGTCAAAGTCCATAAAATTAATGTTTGCAGATAATTTCCGTGTAACCTGACATAAATTGAGCTACATTGCAAAGACAAAATGGCCTAGATGACATGCAGAGTCAGTAGTGACATACCCCAACGGACTAAGGATTCGCTGTGAAAGGCAAAGAAGAAATAGCAAAAAAGTCTCAAACTATACATTCCTTTCCTTTGACTTCAGAATTATAAACTGTGTTGCATTGCTCCCTCACATAACATATCAGTAAAATACATTAAGTTGTGTGGCTGTAGTGTGACACAATGTGGAAAACTTCTGCCAGACACGTGTATAATTTAATAAACAGAATGTTCTCTTCAAAGGCGTCACCTGTTCACGGATGAATGCAGAAGCAGACAGAATGCATGGCATGTACCGCATACATTACCAGGCTCACCCGAAGCCTGTTTATCAGCAGCATTATATACTAACAATTCAGACTGTCAGCAGCATCTTGGATTACAGCCAAGAGGAAGAGCAGCCCTGACAGGAGAAGCAGGGAGGTGCCGCTCTTTGATTCATCCGCAAGCATCAGGGTCTGGACGCGACTGCAGCCAGAGCTGAATCGAAACCGCAAAGAGGAAGCCGCCATGGCACGACGAGTTTTTGTGACACGTTGGGCTCCGTGGGAAACTTCCCTACTGCTCCATTTTCAGGATCTGTTTTACTTCTTTCGTATATTTAGAAACGTTGCGTCACTTCAGTTTTCGATTTTGCTGAAAAATCCCTAAAATGTCGCTGACTTCAGTACTACTAACCAAATATAAAACCTGACACAGAGAGAGAGGGAACAAAGGAGAGAGACAGTTGTGAAATATGTGTTTTCTGTATTCAAAATTTGAAGGAAGGAGCGTGATGTTAAAACTACAGGTTACAAGAGCAGAAATAAAGTGTTTTAAATTTGATGAATACATTTGTCTTACGTATTTTCATAGTCAAAATGACATTAGTTTATATGACGATAAATTGTAACAGTAATATTGTTCTTTTGAGGTTATTTTCAAGTAATATAACGGTAATGGGAAAATAATGCAAGAACACATTCTGAGATATCAATAAACTTTAAATTCTAATGAATATTTAAAACTGAACGACATTTCAAATATCTAAAGTAAATTAAACAACAAAATAAAATGGTGCTAGTAGAGACCAATGCACCAGTCTGAAGACTTTTGTCTTTCAGGTTTTGGTAGAAAGAGGCAAAAGAGAAAAACAATAAATTGTGAAAACGCAAATTATTGAGGTTGTTTTAAATTATGTGATTAATTGGTTTATTGCTTATTGCAACAGGCCTGCAGTGGATCTACTTTAATTGGTTCGATTCTGTCAGCGTCGAAGTTCAGAAAATCCTCTGATGCACAGTCTAGTGTTTTGTCTAAATCGCCTGAACAATGGCGCTAATGATTTCTATATCGGTGTCAATGAGTTTAGCTGGCAGCACTTCCTCTTCTAGAGTCTCCGTCCTCCCATTCTGAGTGGAGATCCTTTTACTGCTGTCTCCTCTCGTAAACCTTCATAGACTTAAATCATAACACTGATACTTTCTCAATTCTTAATTAAAAATATACATATTTTAGAGGTTCTCCAAGAAACTGATCAGATGATTTTCCGCTTGACTGAAAAGTCACTTTAAGTCTACAGTCATTGTGGGACTTCATCTGGCGAAGCTAATGTGAGCTGTCATGATTCCTGTATGTGAAGATGAAGATTATGGGATGATTATGTGATTTAAATAATTAGCTAACACTTATTACATTCCAGGCAGAAATTTGCGGTATGCATATTATGCACATTTTTTCTTTGCATTGTGTTGCAGTAAACTGACTGGCCAGCCGTTTGCTGCTAACAAGGCTGAACTTGGCCTCTGAGCTTCCTGTTGGTGCTAAGCTAACGGGCTGTTTCACAATCTAAAATGTTTAGTCTGATCTAAAAACAACTGGATGTTTGAAATTCATGAAACCTTTATTCTATTTACACAAATCAATTCTATGTTGGCACCAGAACAACTTTAGGATTATGTTAGAAAAATAATGTTAGTGACTTGTGATAGCTGGACTGGAATATTCTACAGACATTCCTAAAAACACAGTTTGTGAAACTTTTACTTAAAAATTGGGATTTTTTTTGTGTTCTAATTATATCTTTTAAAAAAGGTATCTTCTTGTTTTGGTGAACCCAATACGGTCTATTGTCTTGTCCTACCAGCCGATGCATCCTCATTTCCCCCTACCCTATTCTTACAACCGATTTGTGAAAGCTCTGTTTTACACCTCCTTGTCTGCTCTATTGTCCACTTGACTGCAAAGCCAGTGTGACCTAAATCTCGACAACGGTATCCACCCACTAGAGGTCCCTGCGGGCGTCAGCGCCGACAGGGTCTAAAATAAGACTAGCCAGTCTGTTGGTGGTGCCAAACGGCCAACAGATGAAGAGAAAGACGGACCAGATGATGAGCAGAAGAAGAAAACAACAGCGTCATCTTCTAAGAGATGACGCTGTTGGCAAAATCTGTGCATCTCTGATCGGGACAAAGTTCATCAGATCAGTAAAATATACACTGCTCAAAAAAATAAAGGGAACACTCAAATAACACATCCTAGATCTGAATGAATGAAATATTCTCATTGAATACTTTGTTCTGTACAAAGTTGAATGTGCTGACAACAAAATCACACAAAAATCATCAATGGAAATCAAATTTATTAACCAATGGAGGCCTGGATTTGGAGCCACACACAAAATTAAAGTGAAATGTTCCCTTTATTTTTTTGAGCAGTATAATATGAGCAGGCCATGGAGAGAAGTAGGAACATTGAGAAACTAAAAAACAAAATAGTGGAAAACATATTTTAAACCTGTTATGTTGTTAAAGTATTAATTTCATTATTTATATGCGCAACTTTCCATTAAGATACCAAGCAGACAGACTGTAAGACTCGGGAGATTGTGGCTTTTTGACTGCTCAGATTTCTTAGAAAACAGCTCAACTTTTCATATAAATTGAAGCATAAACTACTTGATCTTATTATTTACTTTATAAATCTGTATTGAGTCAGGCGTGTGGCAGGAACTCAAGAAGCAAAGCGGAAAGGTGTAGGTCATTAGAAACGGCAAACGTAGTCTGAAGGAAAGGCATTGCACTCGTTAGGTTTATAGAAATGCCTGAGAAATTTGACATAATGAATGGTTCCAGTTACCAGGTGAGAAACCGGCGGATCAATACGCAATAAAAATTCAAAGGTTAATAAGGAATTTCCCCATTTTGCATTGATTTCACTTTTAGTTGCATTATAAACTACGTCCTTCTTATCTAAGGTTAAGGTGTAGCCTTACACCAAATATCAAAAGTTTTACCAGCTAAGGCCTGTTCCACCAGGTTAATTGTTTGACTCTTCTCAATCAACTTTTTTTCTGAATGACTCCCCAAATTGGATCAGAATCTGGCGCCGCATCTTGGCCATAATCTGTCTGCTCCTCCAGTATTGTCCGTAACGTCGTAACTTCGGTGAGGACATTTATTATTCCTTGGCATTGAATCCACAGGGGACAGTACACACCAGACGTATTGGGTTTCCAGCAATTCTGCTCCGACACGAGCAGACACATTACCGCCAATAAAAGCCGTCTGTGATTATGCCGCGTTTACTGATAGGCCAGCAGTTATCTTCTGACAAAACAATGTCGGTGACCATCTCTCCCTCTCACAGGGTTCTGTCCCACTGGTCAAACTCATCGTTATATTTGTGTTGTGTGCTGAGATCTTTGCAGTTCTTCTTGACTGCTATGATTGAAAACAAGCGGTATTTGTACCTAAATACAACGTATTACTGATGAATCGACATTCTGTCATAGTCCGATACTTCAATAAAATCAGTCCAAAAACATGTGGAAACGTGAAAAACATGTGATTGTGACTGTGTCTTACTTAACTCTCTCACCAATGACCTTTTACACTCTGCACTCTCTACTGTCTTCTGTGTGTTAAGTAAATAGAGATTGTGCAGGTCAGGTCAATATGCTTCTCTAGGGTCTACTATCATCTAACATGTAACCTATGGGATGTAGCTTTAGCTTACGTTTCCACAGATTCATCTGATTTGACATCTCCAGTCTTTGGTAAACTCGCTCCTTGCTCCTGCTGAGGATGTTTTGATTTGAAACAAAACTTCAGAAAACGCCTTACAATCTGGCAACAGTCAGACCCCCAGTATTCATAAGTTTGGACCCACAGCCACCAGCAAATAGCTAAAATCTTCCATTTAAAAACAGTTGGAACCATCCTTATTTTTAACTCAAAATATACCTTAATATGCTGTGGAAACCATCTTAGCACTATCATAGAAGCTAACAGCTACAGTTCACCAAAGTCCAGTCTTGGGGGTACAACCAATCAGAGGCTCCAAACTCATAATACCACGCCAAGTAGCATTGTGCCTAGGTTTTCCTGCTAACTAACCGGCATTTTCTTTCAAATATTTTAGGTAAAATTTACGGGGGAAAAAATCAGTGAAGAGGCAAATTCTTCACAAAAAATTTGGGTTTACATTCCACATAAAAATCTACAGATAGATCCGTTGTAATGGGGTTCCTACTGCTCTCTCTATGCACCTTTGGCAGGATCCTGGGAATATTTGGCCCAAATAATCTGAACACATCATGCAAAAGACCCAGAAAATTGGAGGATTCTCTCTTTACCATCAACATGTACAGCCTATAATACCGTTTTGTTTATAATTCAATGATTTAAAAAAAAAAAAAAAAAAATTCTGCACAGAATGTGGCCTCATGACTCACCGAGGAAGGGTTGGAAGTTTCTCAAATCTGGTGAGGCTGATTATTTCAAAAAACCCCAGGCCAATACCCTGGATTGACTTTTATATCCTTATTTAAACATCAGTCCACGTTAACATGGCATAAACAACTGGCTGCGACTAGCAGGATATGCCTTGCATTGTGTGCTGACAGTGGGAGTTTAAACAGATTATTTTTTGCCAGCCAACTTGCAAATTATGAAGAGGAAATAGCTCTTTGTCAAATTAATGGCTTTAGTTATTAGGAGAGAACATAAATCTGACAAGGTCAAAGCAGGCCGAGCACATGTAACACCAACCCTGACAGGCTGTAGCTCTATCGGAGATGGCGTTCCTGTTGGTGTGCTTTAGCTGTGCTCAAATGGGACATTGTTGAGTTAGCAAAATTGTACATTTTAGGCTGCGCCAAGAACAGAATGGAGAAATACTCGGTGCTATTGGGGTAACTCTGTCAGGTCAGGGAAGATTTGCCTCTCTTCCAGGGTTTCTCCGTTTGAAGATAATGATTCTAACTCTGGTTCACTACAGCAGAAACAGCTGCATAATCATTTTCCTTCACAGACTTTCTTTCCCATCTGTTATTTTTTCTTTCCTCCAATTGCATCATAATGAAAATGTTGGATTTCCTTTTGCCTCGTTTAAGTCCAGCATTAAAATTCGAAAGACGAGGCAAATGTAGGCTTTCCCCTTCATTTTATGGACAAACGGTTTGATAGCATTGTTGCCAAGTAACCAGCTCATTCAAACCTGTTCAGTGACATGGGTGGTTGCAATCAGTAAGAAATTTTAAAGGCCACATTTCAGTCTGGTTTCCCTGTCGATACCTGCGTGCTCTGCAACTCTCCTCCAGAGGAATAAAGAGTCGCTGGAGAGGAAATAACTATAGCTACAGTTTAGTTGTGTCATCTTCATCTCATAGCAACAGGAGGAGGAATGAAAAGGCGCAACGGGCCTCGCTCTGTCATCACTGTCTTTCAGCTCTCTGGGATGCCTGAACTATATGGTTAGACAATAATGGTTCAACAGCAGCTTCCCCCTTTTTCGATGATTATCAGTAGAAATAGTTTTTGTAATTATGTTGCCCTTTGTTTGTTTTTCTAAACACCGTTCACACATTTCCTCTTAATGCGAACTATTCTTCTCATTTTGTGCTAACTTCTTGAATTATGGTTTTGTAGCTTGACATTTGCTGGTTAAGCGTTCCACGAATGCTTGAGCAGTTGCAAAATCATCTGCCAGTAATCGTAAAACACAACGTTGCATCTAATCTAATCTTTTTTTTTTAAGAGAGTGTGTTTATGCAACAAAACTGCCTCTAAGAATACTTGGAAGTTCACCCAGAATGCGAGGAACTTGTGTCACTCAGACTTATGTCTGTACATTCATTTTAAACCTGATTAAAAACTTGTTCTGAAGGTTTGGGTGTGAACTCTTTACAGCAGTATGTCAATCAGTTTCCACTCCACCTCCTCAGGTTTGGGGGTTCAATAAATCCTGGCCATAAAAGCCAGAATAAAATAAAAATGTTTCATTTTGAGCTAAAGCTTTGAGGCACATTTGACTGATTATAATCAGAATTGCTTCGTCTGGGTTTCTGCCTCAAACAGAGGAATCAAAATATGAGGGAATGTTGTTTATGAATGATATTAGGATGGAGTGGGAGGTGGATAAACAAATTTTTGTCTGTTTTATCTTCCTTCCTGTCGTTTTAGCTTTTCTCTCTTTTCTGTTTACCCGTTTTACCTCTTCCTCACATCTCAGGGCTTAAAGGAAACATGTTAGGTAACTAATAAGGAAGGAGTGGTGCTGTGTGTGAGATTATGAACTATACATCTTGCCACATTGAAGACATAACTTCCTTTTTGAATCTTCTTCCATATCGGTTATCACAGCTCCATCTGTGGCTCTTGTTTCTCTTTTGGTGTCATGATTTACTTCATTTCCTGCTCTAGTCTGTCCCAGCTGTATCCTGTTCGTATAAAATTCTCGAATAGTTAAATTCCTCACATGATCTCTGCCTTTGCCGAACTGGCCTCAGATAATATAAACTATTTACATTGATGTAATTTGTTGCCTTTTTCTCCAACTCCTTGGCTTTGCTTCCTCTCTGCTTCAAATCTTTCCAGAATAATTTGTTTCTACAATAAATTGTCCTGTTTTTAGAAGCGCCTTTGTTCCTATGGAAGACTGATCCTGCCAACACTGGAGGATGGCTATAAATGGCTTGAAAGTGTAATTAATGTGGGAAACATTGTATCCAACAATGAAAAATACAAATCTTTCCCAGCTTGGATCTTGATATTGGCCAATAGGTGAGAAGCGGGCTCTGAGTTCCCGCCCACTAGACCCTCTTCTCCTTTGGTTAGTTTAGCTCCTGCAAAGATTCAGAAGGAAAAACTAAGTAGAACATGAAGGGGAAAAACAAGGTAAATTAGAAAAAAACAGAAGACAAAATGAAAAAAGGAAATAGGAGAAAATAAATCAATGTATGATCTAAGAAACTAACAATAAATAAAAATTTGAATATGAATAAAAAAAATATAAAAATCTATAAAAAATTGAAGATTAAACAATGTTAAATCAAAACTATTATAAATTTTGCCACTCTGTAATCAAATAAGTTTGTAAAGTTCTTATTTATTTTTTGTTGGAATATTTGCCACATTAATTTCTTAATCAAGATATTGTTTTATTCCTTTATTGATTGCCATTGTTGGCAAAATCATTCCAACATACTTTTTTTTTCTTCGCACTGCATCTACATATCGTCAGTAGTTTAAACTATCATGCGTGTGAATGTGCGAATGAATGACAGACTGCAGTGTAAAGAGCTTTGGAGTCCTCTGACTTAGTTAAGCTCTATACGAAACAGTAAAAGCAGCAACTGGGGATTTAGATGGTCCTACTCAGAGTTAAACCTCTGTCATTTTCAGCAATTGCTGACTTACTGTCAGGTGTGCAGTGTCTCACAAAAGTATTCACACCATTTGAGCTACCTTGCACCATTCGATCTCTGGATTGTATAGACACTTTTAGGAAACAACTTAAGACCCACTTTTTTAAACTTGCTTTTTAGCGTAATACTTGTTTTATTGTTTTGTATGTTGCTTTTAATTTATTTATTTTTACATTTTGTACAGCACTTTGTGACCCTGGTCTGTGAAAAGTGCTATAGAAATAAAGTTTACTTACTTACTTACTTACTTACTTACCATTTGAACTTGTTCACATTTTTTTTATATTTTAAATAGGATATTTGATTTTTCTCTGCATTTTTCTAATGCCAATGTATTAGCAAATTTTTTTTAATGAATTAATTTTTTTTGTAGAGCATATTTGAAATACTAGAAAGGAAATGATGTTTGGGAAGCTGAAATACCCAGTAGAAATGCTGCTAGACATGCTTTGACTGGCGGTTGCAGAACCAGCCAATCCAAGACCACCATTATTTTTTCCTTAATGGTGATTGGGCTGTTAGTTTATGCCGTATCACCAAGTCGGTTTCCACTGTGCTTTGTGACACACATATTAAGGTATATTTGGTGTTTGAATTATTAAAATAGAGCGATATAGAGAAGGTCTCAAGTAAAAAGAAAGCCATGAGACGTCAAGCTGAATTTGTCAATTTCGATGTCTAAAACTAAAACGTACCCAAATTCTATTTTTGTTTAGTCAAGCAGTCAAAATGTGTTTCCTCGGAATAGGTCTCTGAGGTAGACGCAGACATTTTTATCTCTTTTCTTCACTCTTCTTCTGCTCACACACTCAGTGGTGGACACTGGTTAGTACTGATAGGAGTGGTCTGTGGAGCAGGGGAGGTTGGCAGCTGTGTTTATCTTGAACCGCCTGTGGGCGGGCTTTCAGGCATGTTTGTCCAGGGAAGCAGCGCTAGGGGTCACGACTCACTGCAGTATGAAATATGTTTACCTTATCTTTCACCTCCGGATGATCTCCACCTTAAAGGATGAGTCACGACTATTGCACAAGTTTTGGTGTGACGGAGTCTCACCTTAATGCTGAATCACTGTTACAACTCATGGAGTGTAGCTCTAAGAGTTTAAGTTCATTCAGAGTTCACTGGATGAACACTCATTGATTTCTTCTAAGAAAGAGGCACAACTTTATATTAAGGTTAACATTTTTCAAGTCTGTGAAAAATCACTTGAAGTCAGACACAGTGCAGTCAAAAGTATTCTTGTTTTGTTCCCAAAATGAAAATAGGAGAAAAAGTAATAAGAATCTTGAATTGCACTGCTGATTTAGAGTTCAGCAGAAAACTTATTTGCTCAATTGCATATTTGTTTTGCTTTGATTAGTAAAATCTTTACTTGGAGGCTGTTTGTTTTATAGTTTACATACGGGGTTCTCCAAGGCTCAATCCTTGGAGCCCTTTCATTAAACATCTACTACTGCAAGTTATAAAAGAAAATAAGATTATAAGACTGAGCTCCTTTAAATTAATACTAAAAACCCACCTATTTGCCGTTGCTTTGAACCATAAAAAATATGGATTATTGATCACTTGGATTATTTGAACACTTTGAATTACCCTTTTTTCAGAAATGTTTGATTTCTGATTGATTGGTTATCTTTGCATTCAGATTTGTTTAATAATCTGAAATGGTTGTGTCACAAAACAAACAACAACAAAAAACCCAGAAAAAAATCTTCAAATTTTTTTACAGTGTGGCGACTACAACACATCCATTGTACACAGAGGTCAAATCCAGATTCATGATGGGGGCAAATATGGATTTTTGATTTTCTTTAAGTGCCTCAGGCAACACAAATGTTGGCCTTCAGAGCCACTGGGCGGTGTCTTTTTTAATACCGTTAAGCACTCTTTGAAATATTGGATATTTTTAATAACACTGTCTTGCATTAAATCTTTTAATACCACTCTTGTACATTAAAAAGGCAACAAATAACTGTTTACTGAAATCGCTACGGGGAGCAGATGAAGACGGATTCTGCATCTCGTATCAGTGGGAAAGTGTGTCAGGTTCCTGCAGCTTCAGTTGCTTCTCTTCAGTCTGATTGTCTCCTGTCAAGATATTTGTGTTTTGAAGCATTGTTGAAGGTTCTTTCTAATAAAGATGAGAAATACCTAATCAATTCTAGTAAAATGTCTTTTAGTGTCTTTTTATGAGTGTAAATTCAATAAATAGAAAGTTACCACTGGAAGAAATATAGAATTTTTAGGTCCACATTGTCCATCCTAGTTGTTAGTTTTCAAAGTCAGTTCAAAATGTCTCCTTTTCTCACCTCAAGAAGTTGTGTAGGAATCTGCAAAGGGCCAAAGTGTCCCTACAGGTAATAGGAATGCACGTCAGGCATGAAAGGAGCTCAATAATGTAAACCTGATCCTCCAGCTGCTACTGTGTTTTGAAAAAGCATTCATGACCTTTGAATTTTCTTTCACCCACTACAAACTTGAATGTGTTTGAGTGGGTTTTATGTCACAGAGCAAAAAGAAAAAGCTAAATTGTGAATTGAAAAGAAAATAATTTGTGGTTTTATAAATGTATTTAGGACGCGTTCACACCAGCCCCGTTTAGTCCGCTTTAATCGAACTCTAGTTGTTTGTCTACAAAGTCTGAGCCTACAAGCCTTGGTCTTGGTTCGGTTGAAGTGAACTCCGGTTCTGTTCGAAAGCCTATGTGAACGCAAAGTGGACCAGAGACCGCTCCAAAAGCAGGAAGCGGAGTCTAGCGCGGGGCATTATGGGTAAATGTAACCAAAACAAACGAGTCCAACGCTAGCGGGAGAAATGGCCTGTGGTCTTCTACAAACCAATTCAATCCTACACCAGCTAAAATCAGATGTCATTCCACATTTGTTTACATTTCATGAATAAGGAAGCTGCCCTCATGTTTTCCTCAGAGGTTTTTGTGTCGTTACCTTCTGTGGTTCTTTATACAGCGCCACCACAGGTGAGGAGGTGAACAGGTTTTTGAAGAGTTTAGCTTGCAGTGTGAAGGCGAACCACATCAGCTGAAAATGTAACAAATGTCACAGTTTTGGTCCCCAATAAAACGCTCGGAGACCTTGACAACTTAAATGATAAGTAAAAGAAGTTCCTCTGCATGTATTTTAATTTAAGATGTTCTCAGAGCTTCGTTATAGAACGTTAGTGAACAGGTATCACCATGAAGACAGGAATAAAACAAATATTTATAGAATAATAGTTGTGAAGAAGCTTTGGCTATAAAATAATAATCCAGACATTGTCATCTGAAAATAGAAAAAAGAATCAACTTGAACTCACATTGAGGTTTATGGTTGTAAGGTGACAAAATGTGGTGCAGTTCAAGAGCTATGAACACTTTATGGAGGGAGGAAGTCTGTTGCTTCTTGACTCCAGGCTCTGAGGAAAGTTTTGTTGGGCTTCTGGTGCAACAAAGTAACAACTGAGATGTTTTTGCTCAGGATTCCTTTGTTTTCCTTTACTTGATCTAAAAAACTAACCATAACCGTGTTGTTTAATCTCTCTGACTCTGATTCTGTCTATTTTGAAGCTTCTGTCCTGTCCAGTGAGATGACCCAGGTGTTGTAATCTGGAGTTTTTCTTTTTGAGACACCCTGTTGTGTGAACTAACCAGCCAATCGTCTGGTCCTCTGCAGGAACCCAACCAGACATTCCACACAGACCTGCCCGACCTCTCCGAGTGTTTCCAGCTGTCCGTCCTGGCATGGCTGCCCTGCGTCTTCCTATGGGTAGCCTCTCCGGCCTACATCTACTACCTGAAGAAGAGCAGCCGAGGGTACATCATGATGTCGCTGCTGAACAGGTTCAAAACAGTAAGTGGGACATTGTCTCATTAAGTAAGATCTTAAGGAAAAAAACGGTAAATAGTTCAGTAATATAGGAAGGAGCTCGATCATGGAGGAGCCTGAAACTTAAAGTCCAGATTTCTGAATCGACAGCGTTTGTACAGGTGCTTGAAATCCTTGAAAGGCTTGATTTAAATTAGGTGTTTTCAAGGTTTGGAGTCCATGAAAGTGTGTGATATTTAAAGCACGCCATTTTGTAACAAAGTGCCATCAAATGTTTGATTAAAAGTCTAATTTTATTTAGAGTTGAAACCAGATATTTTCATACACTGAATGAAAACACACATTTTTTTCTGACTGCCTGAAGTTAAATAAGACAAACTTTTTCTTGTCTCAGGTAACTTAGAATTACCAAAATGATTTCTAATTGCTAAAAGCCAGAAAACGTTGAGAGAACATTTAAAAAAAAAATTTTTTTAAGTATATTATGTTTAAGTATTTAATTTGAGCTCTAAGATAATTTACCTTAACATGATTTGCTTGGATTGTTTCAATGTAATGAATATTTATTACTCCTAGTGGCTCAACGACTTATTAATCTGTGTATTTGAGAAAAAGGTTGATTTATATTTTATATCTTAATTAGGTTATTGAAATTATAAAATTTTTGCTTCGTTCTCGGACCAGGTGAGTGTGTTAGGTTTGTTAAAGAGAATTTTGAAAACAAAACTGTATTTTAGCTTTCTTTGTCCCTGCACTGTAGGTTACTACCACAGGAATAAATGATGTCATCTAATAGTGAATTGAATCTGTCGTTTTTAATTCATTTATTCTGGTTTCATCTCCAAAGTGTGGTGATGGAAAGGTTTGAAAACGTACCTTGAAAATGCTTGAAAAGTGTTTGAACTTTACTATTGGAAAAGTGTATAAACTATGATTCATAAACAATAGAAACTGTTTAAAAAGTGTGTTTAGTTTTAATTCACATGCACCTTTGATCTGTAAACCAGAACAGGTGAAGTAAAGGAAGGCTTCATTCAAATCATCACACCACAGACAAATAAAAACTAAATGATCAACTTCCTGTTTTTCCCACTAGGAAGTGAACCGCTGAACCCTTCTCTCCTGTTTCTCCCACCTCTTCTTTGTTTTTCTGTCGTTTCATTTGTTTTATTCTCACTCTGCTTTTCCTTTTCCCTCAGGCGTTCGGCTTGTTGCTCTGGATCGTGTGCTGGGCCGACCTCTTCCACACATTTCACGAGCTGCAGCAGGGTCAGTCCCCGCCCCCCATCTATTTCATCTCCCCGCTGGTGCTCGGCATCACCATGGTAAGGAACGTGCAGCGTAGCATGGGTCAAAGAGCGACAGCTTTACAAAAGGCCATTCATGGACTGTATGTCCTGCAGCATAGGGGTTGTACATTTATTTTTGCATATGCAAATTCAAAGTATGGCGCTCACATCTGTGATGCTGTTGCAGTGATAACAGATGGGACCAGCAGCACTCCCTACAGATTTTTTTTTTTTTTTTTAAATTAAGATTGCAGGTTTCATCTCGTATGAAAATGATATGCTAACTATTGTTGTAACAAACTGTGTTAGCATAAGATTGTTTTGCTCTAACGCAGCAGCGTCATGCGGAGATGAATATTTGCAGCTCCCCTGTGGTTGAGCATTCAAGCTGGTCTCCAGCAGTGAAGGCAGCCAAACCTTCTGTTTTTATAGGAAAACGTATAAATGTGAAGGCAAACAACTTGTCTCGTCGTTCAGTTCATGGGAACCTGTTGCAGAATTTACTGCATGAAAAGAAGTTTGTAACACATCTGGAATAAGAATGTCATGCTCAGGGCAGACACTTAGAAAGTCTTAAATTAATATATATCTTAATATATACCTAAAATTAAAGCCTTAAATT
Source organism: Poecilia latipinna (assembly GCF_001443285.1). Taxonomy (NCBI): domain Eukaryota; kingdom Metazoa; phylum Chordata; class Actinopteri; order Cyprinodontiformes; family Poeciliidae; genus Poecilia; species Poecilia latipinna. Next base: position 958 of record NW_015114343.1, on the reverse strand, counting down.
GTCTTAAATTCATTTTTAAAAAGTAAGTTGGCCTTAAATACATTAATCGCAGGTCTTAAATTTTTTCCTATTTCATTTCATATATTCTTTACATTCTTTTGCTTTTCTTTCAAGCAAAAGTTTGAGACGCATGCAAACATTTGTATTGCGTTCTTTGACTTGAGGCTGTCATTGCTAATCTTGCTAGCTAGCTTTTTTATGCGTTTTTAACGGGTAAATGGAAACTTATCTCCAGTTGTCTGGACGAAGTTCGTACGTTTCTGTGAATATTTAGTTCTTAAATTTCATTCATAATGGTCTTAAAAAGGTCTTAAAAAGTTTTAAATTTTACTTGGTGAAATATGCAGAGACCCATGTTATTACCTACAAGACAAGCTGAAAGAAGTCAAGTAAGAAAACGATCACTGACAATACTTTCAGCAGAATCATGAAGGTGAAACATCAGAACATCAGTCATTACTTCAGTGCAAATATCTAAGAGATGGAAGAAATTAAAATACTTTCAGCAGTTTTTTGTGACAATACTTCAGTGTTCAGTTTAACTCTGAGAAGAAGGATGTTTTTCTTTTAAGTTAAACTAGTTAGATTTGCACATATTGAGTTATTTAAAAAAAAAAGATAGAAAACACTTGTTGAATTGCAGCAGTCTGTCATATTTTGTGAAGCAGAATTACAGTAAATGTTAATGTCTAGCTACTGATTTGCTTGTGTTTGTTCTCACCACATTTACATATGTTTTCACATATGTTTTTGGTTAATGGATGTGGTTTAAAAACATATAATTCCTACTGATGGAGGCTGCAGACGACCTGAGGTTGAGACGGAGGACAGCTGAATATAAATGCTCTCTTGTTTCTCCGAGTCATAACGGAAAGAACGCGCTGATCTCTGGAGGAACATCACCATCAGATGTCATAAAGATCATTAACTAATCATTGCAGCCCTTTTCTTTCTTCAA
>NW_015114342.1:97867-141799 GCF_001443285.1 Poecilia latipinna | reverse complement strand
TCGATAATTATCGACATGAAACCGTTATATTTTCCAGCATACTTTTTAAACCCGTAAAGAAAATCCATTGCAATTACGAGTTTTCAGAAGTCACCTCACTGCAAAAACACAATCTTTCAAAGTATGTTGACTAATTTCTAATGTTTTGAGCACACTTGAAATAGGAAAACTAACTTACAAGCAACTTTTTTGGCAAGATGCTTGTTTTAAGTCAGTAATTATTGAGTATTGATTAAGTAAGTAGCTCCACTGGCAGATTTTTTCACTTAAAAACAGGGGCGCTTGTACCATCCAGTGACGTATGGAAGTGGCAGCATCATGTTGTGGGAATCCATTTAATTTCACCCATAAGCTAGTCTCATTAAGCAAAACCTCAGACAACAAATCAAACTCGGAACAAAAGATACAAAATTATTTTATTGATTATTTCTTACAAAGACATCTAGGAAGGAAAAACAAATCTAGTAAATTAACTGTTAGGTACAAAACAAAATGTTTTCATAGAGTCAACAGGATTTGAGTATTTTCTCCAACAGTTCATCAGCAGCTCCCTGCATCACAGCAGCTTGATGACCTAACCATAAAAATGCATCAACATGCTGCAAATTGAGCTTCAACACGAGACATGAGATGATGCAAGACGGACCACTAACAACATAAAGCTTCTGCAACAGGAAGAGGGTTTGGGGCAGAGCAGAACCAACGGAAATAAGTGCTGCCATCTTCTTCTCTGATCCCACTGGTGCTTCGTTTGGACACGACTTCGACCTGCAGGGAGAGTCGAACATATGCTTGACAACAGCAGCGTTTGTTCTATTTATATTTTGTCACTGCCTTTTCTTAACATTTGGTTTTATTGTTTGGGAGTGCAAGATCAGAGCTGCTCGGTGGTAAATTTATAAATTATCAATGAGTGAGCCTTTAGATCCCTTCAGTTTGAAGTCATTTCAGTACAGGAAGCAAGATGAACAAGGCCTGAAACGAACAGTTAGTCGGTTATTCTGACAAGTAATTGATTATTCTCATAATTAGTTAGTCTGATGATTATTAATCGGTTATTCTGACAAGATGCTTAATTTGAGATTTTTTTTAAATTTATTTATTTTTTACAGAATGTGAACCAGGTAAAGCTAAAGCGATGCCACTTGAGGATTTCTGGGTAGAAAACATTTTCAGACAAAGAAGGTTTTCATCCTAAAAGCAAAATGTATTTGTTTGTACAGTTCTGGCTTAATTACAGCTCTGCCTTTGTTTTTCTCCCAGCAAATGGCCTTTTTAAGAGTCTGCATATTCCAGTTAACAATTAATCGGTTACTAAATTACCTGATGATCATTTTAATAATTGATAAATCACCAATTATTTGATCAATGATTGACGCTCTACAAGAAGCTGAATCTGTTTAAACCCTGATGTTTGTTAGAATCCACAGAAATGTGACTCATCACTGCAGTTGTTGAAACCTTCAAAAGGAACCAACTCTGGAAAACATTAAGACACAATCCTATGCATATTTTAATAAATATCCGATTAAATAAGAAAAGTTTGTCAAATATGAAAAACGCTTAAAAATACACATTCAAATACACATTTATTCTAAATAAATAGAAAGAATTGTCCTTACTAGTGCTCAACATCTGCATCCTCAAACTGACCGGCCTCCATCGCTGCAGCATCCACCTCCATCCCTTCTGCAACCAAACAGATTGAAATATTTTTTCATGCAGAGTCTCTTGAACAGTATTCACTCTGTCAGTGCACTCTGGTAAGAGACTAGTAGCACCAATTGGCTGGACCTCTATTGAATTATGCATTTTTATTAAAAGGATAAGTTACTAAATCCATAATGAGAAAAACTGTTTTGTTGCATCTATTCTGTCTTTTCTGACGCTTTGAATCTGAAAACTTTACAAAAAATATATATATATCTTGCATTGCAGCCCAGAGAGCAGCTTTCAGGATGGAGTCTCATTATTCTGTTAAGGATCTGAATTAATGTGAGTTATAACATCATTGCATTTCTCTTTGGGATCAGTTAAATAGTTTTTAATGTGAATTAACCACTTTAACCTCTCAATTTGCATCATATTTTTTATAAATGAGGATTTGATTCCTGAGAAAAAGCTTCAATGCTCTTTCTAGTTCATTTCTGATGTCACAAATTTAAACCGTTTTCTACCCTTTTGTTTTTCTTTTTTGTGTTTCTGTCCTACTTAAATATTTTAATTTTTCATATTGTATTTAGGATTATAGACACAGTTAGTGGAAAAACATCCTTTGTGTCGATTTATATTCTTGATGTAGTTTCACTAAGTTGAGTAACTGCCCTCTTGCTGCACGTATTTGTGTTAGAAATTAAAATTTCACATTTTTCTCTATTATCAGAAACAAAACATTTGCAAATAATAATGCCATTTATTCAGTTGCTCAATAAAATAACTTTAATTTCTAATAGATTTATTTGCACTGTAATGTTTTAAACAGGAGAGAATAAAAAAAAAAAACAGCATCAGCTCCACTCAAACCTTCAAACTCGGCTTTTGTTTCTTCAGTTCTGACTCCGGCCATGTGGTACTGCTGGCTGACGGACTGGGCCAGCATCCCCTCCAGCCTCTCCAGCGTGGCCTGGCCCTCCTGCGTGAGCGCCGACAAACCTTCGTCACACGTGTAGAAGGTCGGGATGTCGGCATGGCCGTGCTCTGAGCACATGAACACACATGGAGAATCAATCTATCCTGGATCAAGAGTTGTTTTAGCAGGTTTTGGGTTTTTATAAAGCTATGATCAGACATATTGATTTTAGCCTCTAAGAATTTTAATATGTGCATTTGAATATTTTTCTTCCTGAATTATTGACTTCAGGACCAGAGGCAACGTCACACTGTGTGTGAGAGAGCAGTCGGTGTAATAAAGGGTTTATGAAATGAGTACATTTTACATTTTAAGATGTTTTTAACTTTATTTAATAGAGACTATAGCATTTAACACGAGCAGCATTAGTAAAACTGCAGTTTGTTCATATTTCTTAAAGCAGGGGTCTCTAACCTGTGGCCCTTTGGACAATTTAAAATGGCTCTTAATCCCTTTGACTAAAATTATAAATAGCCAACTAATGTTTTAAAATGCAGATATAATAAAAAAATGCAGTTTTATGGAATTAATTCCTCTTTTGCCATTGAAAATCTGCATTTACAGCAAAAACAAAATCCTACCAAGTTTTTCTGGAACCTTTAAACTGATCTTAGACTGTTATTGCAACATTTAAAAATTTTAACATTGTGTTATTGTGTGATAAACTTTACACATCTTACCTGCCTCTGCAAAAAAACAGTCCATGGAGAGATGAAAAACAACCAGAAATGGTGGAGAGTTAGTGTTATTTATGTAATTCAGGGATAATTATGATGAGCTACTGAACAAAACAGCAGTTCAAGAATCACTTTGAAAGAAAAATACAACAATTTCAGAATATTATAGTCAAAAATACTAACTATATAAACATACTGATTCAATAACTCTGACTTTTTGAAGAAAAACAAGTTAACAATTCCTTCTTGGTGAAAAATACTAAAAAATATTTGCAAGTTAAACACACAAACGAAGAAAATAAAGCTTTTAATTCCTGCTTCCAAGGACCCAGACTTTAGTGGAATATTTTCTTTTATGGGTATTACATTTTTACACCGTTTAAAATGGACGGTCACAACAGTAATATTCACTTTCATGTTTGAAATATTAAACAAAAACAGAGGACCAGGTGAGGTACCTGGCAAAAATGCATTGAATGAATGTGGGAATCATGCTACATCAAATCAAATTGTGCACAGTTGTCCCTTGGTCAATTTAATTCCAGCTGCTGAGACAATAACCTCTGAATTAGGAGGCAAGAATATGAAAATATGGACCGATGCAAATATTACTCTTATTACTGTTAATAGTGACACAATAAACTTTAAAAGACCCAAAGAAAGGCTGATAGAGAGCTCTTTAAAAGGGGACCTACTATGCAAAATTCATGTTTTGTGCGTTTTTATACTTCCGTTTGGATCTCTGCTGTTTTTAGACACAGCCCAAGAGATTAAAAGAAAGAAAACACAACGTAATGTTTTTAATCAGTTTCACCTTGGGGATCGATAAAGTATATTCTCTTCTATTTTTGGTGTCTGGAAAATGAGCCATTTCAAAAACCTTCGGAATGTTGAGTCACACTGTGCCATTACCTAGCAACCCCAACCAGCCTAACCCGTTACCTAGCAACCCAGTCACGATAGGTCTCCTTTAATTATTACAAGAAAGTCTGGAACCTTGGAAGTAAAACATTAAAATCACAGGTCAGTTTTGCGCTGTGTTGTGGATTTTTTTTCCTCACCAGCTTCTTCCACGTCGTACTCCTCTCCCTCAAAGTCATTATCAGAGTCTTCGTCGTCCGGGTCGGGATGAAGGGCCTGGCATTCACACATGGCTGAGAACATGGACTCCACTGCATGGAAAAGATCATACCATCAAACCTGATGCATCACTGAGGCAGCACTACTCCACAACTGTCACTTACTTCAAACACAAAACAGTTTTTTTTTGTTTAAACAAGAAAAAAAAATAGAATAAGAAAATAAGGATGCATAGATGTAAAAGTAAAAAAAAAAAAAAGGAAAAACAGTGGGTGCTTTATGTTTGTTTTTTTTAAGCAGGATGACTCTTGATGATTATAATACTGATGATCTAAGTTTTTGTCAGATCAATGCATTGATATCTTATCCTTTCATAAAACCATTACAAAAAAAAAAGTACACCCTCCTTCAATATAGAGCAGTGGTGTCCAAACTTTTTGTCCCACAGGCCAGAAAGAAAACGTTGAAAGTACTCTGGGCGGCCATTTTTCCATTGTGTAAAGCAGGGTATGCTGCACCTGACAACAGGTAATACATCTGATAGAATATCCAATATGTAGAATATTCACTGAACTCCAATCCAGAACCGCACAGCATTCTGGGAGACGTACACAGAGCAAAGACTTTAACCGCTCAACCGCTAACGGCTAAAGCTAAAGCTTAGTTCACACAGCACCATTTTTCCCTTCCGACAATCTTAGAACTTTGGTTACCTAGCAACTCACAAATTCTTTGGTTACCTAGCAACAACCTGTTAAGTAACTTGCACAGCAGAAGTTTAAGGTTTTGCCACCATGCCTCATAACTGCTTAAAAATAAAAAGCAATGGCGTGGGGTGAAAACTGGATAAAACAGGATAGCTCACGCCACCAGTTTGGCAGCATTTCAGATACTTAAAACAAAAAACTAATCAATAACTATCAATATCAAAACAATATAAGCTGAAAGTCAATTCCCACAGTGTGGTCACTCACATGACGTCTTGTCGGTCGGCACAAACCGAATCTCTGTGATCATCCCTTCATCATCGTCATCATCCCCGTCGCTGCTGCCGCCGCTGTCATTGCCGTCATCACCAGCTCCTTTCTCGGCCATTTCCGCCTCATTCTCACCTGTGAACATCAAACCAGTGACTCAAAACATTTTCTCAGAAGGTGACAGAAACATTCACTATTATAAAAACAGGTATTTCAAACAAACTTCCCCCTTACCGCTGAGCTTTCCGTTCACCATGACGTACAGGTGTTCCTGGGGGTAAGCACTCACGTCCCTGGAGATGGCATGGAGACCGATGGAGGGGTACTCCAAAGAGAAACCCAAACCTGATCCATCAAACCACGACAAGCGCCTGACAGAAAAAAACAAACAAACAAAAAAACAAAAAACAAAGTACAGGTGTGGGTTTGTGCAAAACTCCTCAATCACTCAATCAAGTTTATTTTGAATAGCACATTTCAGCAACAAGGCAGTTCAAAATGCTTTATTTACATCATAACACAAAAATGAAAAGTCACAGAAGACACAGTAAACAACTGAAACATTACATTTTGTCAAGTGCCATCGCTACACATCCTGATATTTTAATACATGTTTGTACAATTTTCAACCATTTGAGATAAGTTCTCAAACTTTTCCAGCACCACACTTTGGAGATAAATACAATACAAACCACAAAAGACTATTTCAATTCACTTAATGCTGGACAATAAATCTATATATATATCGAGATAAACACGTAACCAATATCGACAGGAAATAAAAGCTTTAAATATTATACTCTATATGTAATTAATCTCTAGAAAATGACGGTTTATGTTCTGAGATTACTGGCAATAAGTATAGCACTTTTACGCAATATTCTAACGTTTTTAGATGTAATCGTTATAAACAGCGTGTGTGGTATGATGTAACAGAAACAAAATAAACATTGGTAGTCATGCCATTAAAACCAATTATGACGGTCCCTGCAATATATTATATTACATATTTATCTACTTTATTTGTATACATTAGCCCATTTTTTTACAATAAATATGTTATGAAAACCCCAACCTGCTGTCCACAGATGAAAACAAGCGCCATGTGCATCACTTACGTTTCGGCGACGTACAGCGTGCCGCAGCCCAGCCTCTGCCCGTCCAGCACCGCCGTGGTGGCGGCTTGCTCGTGCCGCACTCCCTCGGTGGGAGGGTGGATGTTTTTCAGGAGAACCATGTCCGTGTAACAGTAAAGTCGTCCTCAACGTCGAATCTGGACCGAACAAGTAGCTGTGTGACCTACTTCGTGTCGCAAATCTGGCTAATTTATCCCGAGATAACTTCTCGGTAATTGCTTGACGGCGAGCAACGGGAGGAGATAAACCGTAGCCGCTCTCTGCCTTTCTCCTCCCGGATAAACTGACCAAGGATAAGTCGTTTGGAGAACTATCACAGGAACTGATAAATAGGAAAGTTGTGCTGTTAGTTAGCTAGCTTAACTGCTTTCCCTGTTGCTTGGCTGCGTCGGCCTACGTCGAGCTGAAATAACGCGGCTTGTTCCATACGTGACGAATGATACGCTAAAAAGAAATCACGTGTCGCACGCTAGCCCGACGGTTGGAGGCACAGACGTCCTTACGTTACTTTGAAATTCACGTACATGTTTCTACGTAGTTAGGCAGTTTAATATTTAATGAGTTTCAGGCGCCCTCCAGCGGTGATAGTGCGCAAACTAACAAGACTCAAAAATACCTTGGCAATTTTTTTTAAAACTTACGTTTATATGAGTAAATAAAACATTTGCTGTATGTGCAGTTGTGCTAATTACATAAAATATGTAGAAAATATATCTATAATTATTAAAGGGTGTGTATCATTTCTAAAATATACAACAAATGTGAAATTCATCAACTGAAATTTGAACTGGTTAAGTACTTTTCACCATATAAATATTTTAATATTGATTAAATTATTTCAAATTTCAGTGTGCTATAGTACACCAAGAAGTATCAAAATTCATATTTAGTTTTTTCTCTGTTTTTAATTAAATTTAAATTACATTTAATTAAAGTCCAAATGCATTTTCTTAATGACGTAAGATAATCACATCATAAAATAAATACATAATAAAATAGCATTACACATAGGCATGTCATTTTAAACTGAAATGTGTATTAAAAAAAACTAATGTGACAGATTTTAGATGTGATCATAATCAGGCAAAATTATGAACACAGACAAAAAATAAATTGCATTTCAACGTTTGGCTTTAAAATCTAGCATCCTGACATTTTCATGGACTTTACTGTTTACAACAAAACTATCTTATATTATAACAGAACTTCTATGCAAATGCCCAGAGGGTTTATCACCAGTTTTAGGAAATTATATGCACATTTTAAAATTATTAATTGCCTTATTAAACTTTTAAAGACCTTAAACTTTTCAGATTTTTTCACATTGTAATGACAAACTTTAATGTATTTTATTGTGAATTTATCTAAAAGAGCATATAAATAATAATATTGATAATAATAATAAATAATAATAATAATAATAATAATAATAATAATAATAATAATAATAATAATAATAATAATAATAAACAATGTTTGGAAAATGCAGAGGGAGAAAATGCAAACATGCAGAAAAAGAGTTGAACCAAAAACCTTATTGGTGCAAACTGTCTTATAAAAATGTATATATTTCTGGGTCAAAATCCACAAAAGACCTGTCACCTTTCTGGTTTTTTTTAATAAGAACTACCAATATTTTGTATGCAGCCATTATTTTTCTGCTGATTTAATTATTCTCAGGGCTCTGGGAGATGGAGACGGAGACGGACACAAACCAAACGAGGTTTAGTGCACACTAACACGAATGAAAACTCAATAAATAAATGTGTAAAATAAATGTGTTAAATGCTGTGTTCAACAGTACGATCTCCATCAGTTTCCTCTCTAAAGCTTCGTGATGAATCCGTTTTATCCGCTCGCCGCTCTTCATCCTCCTCCTCCACCTCAGTGGGGATCCTTCCTGGATCTTCATCTCTGTTGGAGTCATCCTCAGTCGCTCCAGGATTCTCATAGCAGCCTTCCTCACAGATTGAGGAAGAGGAAGAAGAGGAAGAAGAGGTGGCAGTGGCGGTGGGCGTCGGTACAGCATTGAAAATGATGAAGCCGAGGAGGATGACCACAAGAGAGACCAGGTAGAGTCCAGAGAACTGAGCAAAGAGTTGATAATTTTACAGAGGCAAAGAAAACAATGACGCAGAAAAATATAGGAATAGTGAAATAATGAAGATAGAAGCAAAATGACAAACAGATACAGTTACATGCAGCAACAATCATAAAAAAACAAAGTGTATTCTGTCTTAATTATAACGTTTCCCACGTCAGGACAATGATCTGGTCTTTCTCAGGTTATAAACATTTAAATATAACATCCAGTGCACAAACACTGTCCTTATTTATTGAACAAAGATAAAATCAACCCTACAATTCAACGTCACTTTTACAGTTGCACATTTTCTTGGGTCTGGAGTAGCTTTTCTAATAACTTCACAATATTTATGTTGAAATTTTTACAATATTTTACCATTTTTTTAAATTCTTTATTCTGTTTTTATATATTTTATGTTTTATCTTTGCCTGCTTGCTTTGATGGCCTGTCACTATTTACTGCTGCTGTTGCACAACAATAAAGGAATTTCTATTCTTTTCTATTTACCAACCTGCAAACTGGAGATGCACCAATCCGATATTAATATCGATATTGATCCCGATACCGAAAATCGGGATCAGGATTTTCTGATTCTAGATTCAGAATCACTGAGTTCCCGATCTAGAATTACTGATTCTAGATCGGGAATCAGTGCCAATGTGCCCAATCCATGAGGGCAGATCTATTCAGTCTAATTCTATGCTTTATTGTTTATTTTACATTATATTTAGAATTACTGACTTTCTGAACCATTTGAAAGAAGGTTTGTGGAACTTTATTATTTGACCAAAATAGCCAACTGTTTTTGACAGTTTATTTATTATTTATTTTACATTTTCTGTTATAACTGCACTGACTGAACTAATTAAAGTTGTTTTTCCATGTTTTACCAAACTAGTGTATTTAAGTGTGTTGTACTGGTGCATAGTTATCAGTTAAATTTGTAATTCAGTACGTTTGTGAATAAAAAAAGTAACGCATTAAGTCAATTCAGCGATGTTTCTCTGTATCGGATCTGTATCGGCTGATATGACTTCTCAGATACTGGTATTGGAAGAAAAGAACACGCAAAGATGACAGTGAAATGGTGGAGTTGATATTTTCTTTATATATTTATTGATAGATAGAAATATATTCTAGTATGGGAAGTTCAGAAAGTTTACCTGATTGAGCAAAACCGATGTGAGTTTTTTGGATTCAACAAATCAAAATGACCCTAAAACAGTTGAAAACCCCAGGGAGTTTTTGGCTGTTGACCAGTTTTGTCTTTAGCAGATTGATTTCTCACAGATCATGTTATCAAACATGTATGTCAGAGTAACGTACTGATCTATGATGTATGACCGGTTAATTAAGCGCTTTATTTATTCAGACCTGTCTGCTATTTTTCATCTTAAATCATTCTTAAGGAAAACAAGGGCGTTCTGTTGTGGCGTGTGCAGAGAGTCCTTTCTGAAGACAGATGCGATTGCAGGTTGACCTTGGTCATTATTCATTAACACTGCAGAATCTTGATAGGACTTTGCAGGTCACTGCAACCCAGAGAGCGGTGAGGAACAAAGCATGCTGCTGAAATAAAACACTTTGATTCAGACTTAATCTGCTTCCAATGTGAATCAAAATTCACAATAAATGGCACAAAAAGGCGATTCATGTTGTCAGTTTACTGATAAACATCCTGCAGGGCAGTAATTGTTTTCTTATTCTGAGTGACACCAAAACTGAAGATGATACAGCTGGATCAAAAAACGACAAAGTAAGATAGGTAATGAGTAACTGAAATGAACTGTTTATAGGAAATACGAGCCAAACACAAACAGATTCTACGCTCTTCATCTCCTCTAAAGTCCTGATAATGAAAAAGCTACAATCATAAAAATATGATTGCTAAAGTTTTAAAGGCAGCTTCAAAATTTAATTCAATTTTAAATTAATTTCTAAACATTTTTATTTTTACAGAATGCTTTGGGAAATGTATTTTTTGAAAGTTTTCTCACTCTTAAAAAAAATAATTTTATGTGGTAGACCAAAACACGCCAAAGTGCAGTTGTACAGTGGGAGGAAACAAATACAGTGTGTCATCATTTGTTCCCTGCAAAAACGCAAAATTTTACCAAGTATTTTTGGTAAGAAATAAGTTGAAAGAAGACAAAACTAAGTCACGAGGAACTTTTCAGCAAGACACAGGAGTTTGTTTTAAGTAAATAATTTCTTAATATTGTTAAAAAATGCAAAGTCCACTGTCAGATTATTTCACTGATAACATGGGAAAAAAGTCTTGTTAAAGGTGAAATAATCATCCAGTGGAACAAATAATTTTTTCCTCAATAGTGAAAAATTATTCACTTAAAACAAGCTCCTGTATGTTGGTGAAAAGTTACTTTTAAATTAGCTTTGTTTTAATTCTGGTATACTAAGATATTTGCATTAGAAAGTAAACCAAACTACTTGGTACTCGTCTGGACTTCTAGTTGCATCATCGTTTTTGATTTTGATCATTTCTTTATTGTTTATTTTGCTCTTAGTTCTTAGATTTGGTTCTTATTTTATTGCATCTCATTGTGATTTCCTTAGATTTTTAGTTATCTTCTACTTTCTGTTGGTCTGTCTTACAAACTCCCTCAAAAATAGTTTGTGATTCTAACAAATAAGAAGCTCTGTCTTTTAACTGTTCAAAAAACAAAAACAGATCCTTCTTTTTCTCTTTTTTCTGATCAAAGCAACCCTGAAAATGAAAAATGTTGCTCACGTTGTACTGGAAGAGGAAGATCCCGCAGAAGAGACTGAAGAGGTCGGCGGTGAGCAGCGAGAGATTGACAGAGGTGGCACTGCTCATCTTCACCACTATGGGCATGAAGCTGTACAGAGCGTACATGCACAGAGCATATGCAGCAAGCAGAAGCCCTGGGAGGAGAAAAGAGCAACGGCACGTTCAGATAATAACAGCGAAAACCTGACAAAGTGACTTAGGTTGTAGTATGTGTTTTTTATAAAACAAAAGGTTGGTGTGTGAAACATTTCTACAAAAACAATATTGACATTTTTGTAATTTTTCAAAGAGGTGTCCCAGCCAGCATGCCTAGGTGGGCCCCATGTGGGGCCATCGTGGAACCCGCGGACAAACCCATATGGGACCCATATAGTCTGCCCTCCTTGTCCCCACATGGGTCCCATCTAGGCATGCTGGCTGGGTGTTGACCAATTTTTTGCCAGACTTTAGCTTTATTCCTTACATTTTACTTTTGTAAAAAAAAAAAAAGGTGTTGGAGTGAGAGAGGTCTGGAAAGTTGCTAAATATAGCAACAAAGTCGTTAAGCTGCTAACAGTGTTTTCCAGAAGCAGAAATCTTACAGAAAGTCACCAAAATCATTTTTTAAAGTGGTGGCTACTTTAAAACGTTGAACAAGAAAAAAAAGAAGTGAAAGGTACAATTTTTTATCTCATGACCAGTTTCATATTTTTTTTGAGTGAGAAATTTATCAACATTTATTCCTCTCTGCTTATAAACATCACTGTTAAAACACTACAGTTAGTTATTATAACACTATAATTTATGTCAATGCTCTTGTTTTGAAATGTAGCCGGAAGTCTGTGTTAAGCGAGGCGGAAATAGAAGCCAATGTCGGACCGGCTAACACAATCTGTCTGCCGTTGTTTTATTTAAGTGGTTAATACGTCTCTCTAATACCCTCGCTTTAACAGCAAATTTGTGAAACTAGACAAATAAATGAAAGGCCTATGCCAGAGAAGTAAGCTGGCTATATTTAGAAACAGTCAAAAGATAATTAATTAACGTGTCGTCATGCCCACACTTGGCCTGCTCCTCTGTGTATCTTGGCTCCGCCCGCTTTGGTCGAAGTATTTACACTTTTAACCTTCAAAGTTTTCCTATGTAAAATGAATACTAACCAACTTGCCAGCTCCAGATAATATTGGACAACTCATTACGCTCCAGGATGACCCTACACGGAGGGGGCAAAAGAGGTCAAACAGCCAAAAGGTTAAATAGGATGTTAATTAATTCATGCTGCTGATGACGGCTCACATCTGGACGGTGCTAATGACGGTCCCAAACAGGCCAATCATCCCCAGGAACTCCACTCTGCTCAGGTTCTTTACTGTGTACTCCTGAGACACATTGGACACCGCGTACAAAGCAGCACTGAGCAGAACCAAACCGTCTCCTAATAAGATGTTGGAGGCTGCAGAAAGAGGGGAAACAACTTTAAAAAGATCAGGATCCAGTTAGAATCGGACCAACATCTTTTGATGCTAATGAGGACCCAGACGAGCTACAGAGGAACATGGTGAACACTGTAGTTTTTCAAATTAAACCCAGGAGATTGGAACAGATTGGCAGGAAAACAAAGGATAAAACATCAGAGTAACTTAACCAAGTAGAATAAATGAGTATGGGGTGTTGATTGTAAAGTACAGTCAAAAATTAACAACACTAATTTGGGTTCTTTAAACTGCCATAAGAGAAAAAAATGGGGATTCATTGTTCAAAGTCATGTTTTCTCTATGTTATTAATCTATAAATGTCAGAGTTTCATATAAAATATTTAAGTACCTAGCTTCATATTAAATATTTAGCTAACTAAATATGATCTGATTGAGCTAAATACTTAGTTTGACACTAAACAATTAGCTTGTGAAATATTTAGATTCAAACTTAGCTTAGATACTTAGCTTAGATAGCAAGCTAAGTAATATAACTAAATATTTAGTTTGAAGCTAAATATTTAGCTTGTTCACCAAATATTTAGTTAAAATCAATAAATTTAGCTTGGTAGGAAAATATGTAGTTTTTAACAACATATTTAGCTTTTAAATTAAATATTTGGTCTGAAGCTACACATATATATTAGCTTGCTATCCAAAAAAATGCCTTCAGACTAAATATTTAGCTTGCTAATTAAATATCTAGCTTGTTATCTAAATACTTAGTTTAGCTACATATTTAACTTGATAGCTAAAAAATTGGTTTGAAGCTAAATATTTAGCCTGCTAATTAAATATTTAATTTGAAATTGTTACATTTATAAATGAATTAATAATATGGTGAAAATATAACTTTTTTTCTCTTATGAAAAGCTAAGTAACACAAATTATTGCTCTCAGTAAATTGACTTCACCAAACTAAACTTAAAATCCAAACCATCTCATCAAATACTTTGTATTTATGCAAAACCAACAAAAATGGAGTCCAAAAAACTGAGTCCAACCACAACTTTTATCCAAAAACTGGGTTCAAACATCACAGGAGTTCTTACTGGAGCCCTGGTCTCTTCCAGCCAGCAGGTCGGCGCCCACCATGGCCCCGACTCCCAGCAGACAGAGGCAGACGGCCACATAGTGGGTCAGTCTGTACCGGGTCTTCAGGATCCACCAGGACAGAATCATTAGGACCGGGATGATAAAGCAGTCCAGCAACTGGGGCACAGAACACAAGGAAACTGACTTAGGATGATAAACAATTAAATATAGACACAGTAGAAAGACAGCACACCCTTCAGGAAATGATAAAAATTATTTTGTCATTAAAAGTTATTTAAAACTGCAGGATGTAAGTTTTATAAAAAATATTTTGCATATTTGTTAAAACTGTCACCATGTTGTGACAATATCTGTGACAGATAATCTGTGAAGTGATCGCTCTCCTCCACCTCCCCCCTGGGCTACTATTACCAAAAATCACCGATTCTGACCAACAACAACCAATCAGACCCAGGAGGAGGGGCTTTGTGCTGTCAATCACTTCATATAATCGCTACTAAATTTGCTAATGGTGGAGACACATTAGCCACCAATAACAGTGGCTAACAATAACAGTTAGCCGCTGTTATTGGTGGCTATGCTAACTAGCATTAGCATTTATGACAGGCTGTGGTAGCTGCAGCGTAGCAGAGAACAATTCAAACTTAAAAATACTTTATTGATCCCCATGGGAAATTAGATAACAGTAGATCACATAGAGGAGTGATTGACAGCGCTAAGACCCGCCTTCTGCCTCTGATTGGTTGTTTCTAATTAGCACTGGGATAAGGCAGATCAATTTTTTTCACAGATTATCTGTCTCATATCAAACTGTCACAACATAGAGACAGTTTAAACAAATTTGTAAAAAAAAAAACATTTATAAAAGTTACATACTGCAGCTTTAAATCAGTTAAAACAGATGAAGAATAACTGAAAAAGAAATTTGCCATGAGATTTAAAGACAAGAAACAAAAAGACAAACTCTACATAAAAGGAGAGCATTTCACTCAATAAAAATATTTATTTTGTCAATAAGAGATCAAACATTTCTTATTGAAGCGGCAGACCCCATGGCGTACTAACCTGGACGCTGGTGAGGGTGGTGTACTGATAGGCTTTGACCACGGTGTAGTTGGCCTCCACATCCACCAGACCCAGCAGTAAGTACCTCCACCATCTTCTCTTAAGGATCTGCAAGATATTTCCATCCCCTGCGTTTTAAAGGGGATCACCCCGGAGTTTCAGTATTCATGTGTTTGTTTCTTCATCAAGGAGGAGGACAGTTCATTAAAAATAAGCTGATCAGATGAAATGTGTGCAGTAATTCTGCAGAATCTAGTCTTAAAACTCAAATCTAGCAAATACATGTGGGACAAGCAAATCTTATAACATGGAAGAAAAAATTATGTGATTATTTTTGCATGTCAGCAACAGAATTGACATTCACATAAGAATGTTTGGTTATTTATTTGGATTTTGACAAAGATTGACAGAATTAGAATTATGAGTTAAAGTCGAAATTCTGAGAAAAGAAACTCATAATTATGAGGAGAAAATCTGAATCCTGAGAAAAATTATGGGTTGGAAAAAAAAAACCCAGAATTCTGATGGAAGAAAAAATTAATTCTGACAAAAAATCTTACAATACTGAGATTAAAGTCAGAATTCTAGTTTTGAGATTAAAGTCACAATTCTGAGAAAAAAGTCGGAATTCTGAGAAAGATCGTAGAATTATGACATTAAAGAAGTGAGAATTTTGATTTTGAAATTAAAGTGAGAATTCTCAGAATTCAGAAAATCAGAACTCTGAAAAAAATCAGAAGTCTGAGAAAAAATTCAGAATTCTGAGAAAAAAAGTCTTAGAATTCTGATATTAAAATCAGAATCTTGAGATTAAAGTCACAATTCTAAGGAAAAAAGCTACAAGTCTAACAAAAATCTGAATTTGTGGAAAAAAGTTAGAATTTGGAGAAAAAATTTCACAATTCTGATTTTCAGATTATAGTCATAGTTCTGAAATTAAAGTTAGAATTCTTAGAAAAAAATCTGAATTTTGAGTTTTTAGGGGAAAAAAAACTGTATCATTTTTTTCCTTTCAGTAGCTCCAGTCTTCGTCTGTATAACGTTTAAAATCTTGAGATAGTCTGAAAATGTGTCTGCCTGAATAAAATATGAAGCAGTTTGAGTTTAGCAGACATGCTTAGACACTATTAGCTGTGGTGCTACCTCTCCTGCAGATCATCATGCTGGTGTAGGTGGCGCACAGCAGCGTGTAGTTCAGGAAGCTCTGCAGCATTGGCGCGTTCAGGTGAAACTCTGCGGCCAGGTACTGAGAGGAGACCGCGGTACCACAGATGAGCCCGGCCAAACCCTGACCCATTGCCAGCGTTTTGGCGAGCTGCCTGAGAAAAATAAACATCACCGCCTGGTCAGAGACATTCACACATTTACCAGGTTCAATATGTGACTTAAATCTAGTGCTGGTTCCACTGGCAGATTATTAAAAAGATAATTTCACTGTAAAAACATAAAATGTTACCAAGTAGATTTGTCTTATTACACTTAAAATTGGAGAAGACTAACTTAATAGTAACTTTTCAGCACAATATAGAAACCTAAGTAAACAATTCCTTAATGTTGATTAAGAAAAAACGACTATCAGTTTCACTGGCAGATTATTTCACTTATAACATTTATTACCTGCTGTAAGTGACATACTCTGCAAGTTAAACTGGTAGGTTTTGGCTCGTGTGTGACTTAATTTTGGAAAATACCCAGAAAATAATTAATTCAGAACAGAAAAATAACAGTTAAATAGACTATTTATTAATTTCTCATCTGAAGAAGAATCACAAACACAAAAAGGAAAAGCCTACTGTAAATTCTGACCCAGAAATACATGACATTTCATCACCTTAATTATTTCACTTATAACAAAACATTTTTGTTAACTTTCAGTAGCTTTTCAGCAAGATAGAGGAGCTTGTAAATTGGATTAATTAACATATATTGTTGGAATAAAGTAAAAATAATCTGCCAGTTGAAGTAGAACTTTTAAAAGAATTAATTACTTAAAACAAGCTCTTATATTTTGCTGAAAAGTAACTTGTAAGTTGGTCTTGTCTTATTTCTAGATGAAAATTCTTATGAAATTATGAATTTGTTCCAGTTTATTTAATTTATTTTAAATATTGATTATTTTTGCCTTGATTGTTTTTAATTTTTAAAAGTGAAATTTTGAAAAAAAGAAATCTGAATGTTTTGAAGGTTTTTTTTGTATGAATTTGGATAAAAAATAGCTTTTCCAACGTTGCTTTTTGCTGAAATAACCACAAACATCCTTACAGAGTTACTGTTATATCCTGAAATCAGTTTTTTTTTTGTTTACTCACCAAGTGAAAACCTCCTTTGGTTTGAACTCCCTGAGCCTCACCAGGAATCCCCCCCGCTGGTCCTCGGAGCGCTCGTCTTCACCGGGTTGTTTAGCAGCCATGTTGTCTCACTGCGGCGGATCAAACTCCTCACAGCTTCAGCTGCTACTGAGTTTTTAAAAAATCTTTTCCTCTCTTTGTTTCAGAGCTGAATGATTAACTGTCTGGGCGGTCAAAGATCATTCCTTTACTTATCTGTGCTTTTCAAAAGCACGCAGGACACAATCAGCGCATGAGATAAGAGTTAATTACAGAGTTTTATTTAATGGGAATAAAACTTTTACTTTGATAAATGTGAGATAATTTAAAGAAGTAATCGTTGTGTTTCCTTTTGTTATAACTGCTTATGATATCAAGAATTTTATTTATTCTTTGTTATTTTAGACTAAATTAATCCATATCATCAAAAAAATATATGTACATGTAAATATAACAATCACAAAACACAATAATAAAAAGATTTTTTTTCTAGAGCAATTGTATTTATAAAAATTAATGAGTAAATTATTTAAGTGTCTATCATTACTATGTCCCTGAATGTGAATGTTTTGTTTTTCGTAGCTGCAACTTATTTATTTCAACCATCTAAATCTATCTTTATGACTTCATCCCTGATTGTTTTTTTTGTAATTTTAATGTCCTCTTATCTTGTCTGTCATAATAACAAAAATACTATGATAAATTTATTTTTATTGCTCATTAGAATAACCACAAGGTTAGCCAAAGTGTTTTTTAATGGGTAAAAATAAAGTAAACACATAAAACACAATGAATAAAACTGATATTCAACCCAACAAGAACAATATGCTGTATGTTGTATAATGGCAGTAAAGGAGTTAAGTTAAATTAACAGTGTAACAGTATACATGTATATGTATATTTTTAATTATTTCACTGGAGAATAATGGCATCTTTTAGAGCTTAGTTCCATTTTGTTAATTTTTTTTCCTCAAATTTCTCATAAGTAAAATTACAAATGTAACGGTTAAATTTACTGGATTTGCTCTATTGTTTATATATTTGGAAGATCTGCTTTATTCAAAATGGAAGAAAGAATGTGAATATTGTATTTATCAATAAAAGCGACATGGATGCAATTTAATAAGAATATACTGCTTTCTAGTCATTTTGAGATATGATAATAAATGAGGATTAACTTTAGAGCTGCACATTTTGTTTTATTTGCTCTGCTTTATAATGTGTATAAATAAATGTTTCTGAACCTGTTTGCATCTTTTTTTAAAGATTTGCAGCTGATAACATGGAAACATTAAACAATGATGGTTCAGAAAATAATCTAAAACCATTTAGTTGAAATTTTTATTCACATATTTTAAAATATAGCTCTGTTTTCTCATGGTAATATTTTCCTCTATTTAAAACCAATGAGACACTTAAAAAAGTTTAAATATAATTTTCATGTTAATGATCGAGTAAATCTGTCCGCATCAAATCATATTAACTCTGGCCAGCAGGGGGCAGTGTGGACCGCAGTACGGATGAGCGTCGGACGAAAACAAAACTGTTTTTATACCAAATAAATTTTTTAACATATCCTCAAACTACAGCTTCACTCATGAAATAATTAATACGATTAATTCCTCTCAGACTTCCCCATTAGAAAAAAATAGTGATAAAACAAACTAGTAATATGTTTGTTGAGCAAAATAAATTCAGCCATGTTGTCATACTTATTTCAACTGTAAACATGTTATGTTGTGAATGCTTAATAAAAAATGATCAAGTGAATAAATAAAAAGGGGAAGTCAGTCGTCCTGCAGTGGGTCCAACTGCAGGCGGTTCCCCCAAGGGAAGTTCTGCTCAAGGCCTCATGCAACCTTTGACCGGCTCTGCAGGCATGATTTCATTTGATTATAAATAACAAGTTTGTTTAAAAGTAATTTGTCCTGAAGAAAAGACAAAAATTTCCAACTTAAACATTCAGGACAATTTATTTGTTTATTAAATCCAGCTTTAATAAGTGAATTTAACATATTTTCCCCCATGTTTTACTTTTACTTCACTATCTTAAACTGGCTGGGTTTGGTATAAATGTCACCATTCAGCTTCAAGAAAGATTAAATATATTATTTTAAGATTTAAAAGCCAGAAATCTTTCAGTCTCCGCTTAGTTGTTATATTCCAATTGTTCTTAGTTTACCAATTTATTAAATTAAAACTAAAATAATTTGCACAACCTACTTATTTTTAAACAACCTTTTTGCTGTTGTTCATCTGTTTTTCTGCACTGATATTTTGTATTTTAAATAGTCAGTCTTTTTTAATGTGCAATACAAATGCACTTTATGTACATTTAAATAAAAACTAACTTCACTCAGTTGCACATTCCTATTTCTATTAACTAGACAGTATTTTCTTTATGTGAAGGCATTATACATGTACAGTGTGTCAATAATGTTATTGTTAATCTTGTTCTTTTACATATTGTTTTAAACACTTTAAGATTTTCTGTGAACTTTTACATTGACAACATCTGATTACAATAAAGGCTGTTTCTGTTTTATTCTATTCTATTCAACAGTAAAAAAAATCTCGAGGGGTGTTGGTTTTAGACGTTTTAACTTTAGTTAAACAGAATTAAAATATACTTTTATCTGT
Source organism: Poecilia latipinna (assembly GCF_001443285.1). Classification (NCBI taxonomy): domain Eukaryota; kingdom Metazoa; phylum Chordata; class Actinopteri; order Cyprinodontiformes; family Poeciliidae; genus Poecilia; species Poecilia latipinna. The sequence continues at coordinate 121,902 of NW_015114342.1, read as the reverse complement.
AATCAGAATATCGTGTTCCATACTGAGAAGACAATAACTATTAATTGAACCACCAAGTCTGTTTTTAGAAGCAGGAGAGAGTTTATTTCGGTGAACTGGGTTACCATTACCTAATCCTGATACCTGTCTCGCGAGAATCTGCGAGGTGATAAGTTGGAGAAACATGGCGACGCCTAATTTGTTAAAGGTAAGAAGCAACTGAATTACATTCACTGTTTCTGTGCACATTTAGGTTCGTTGCTGTTACGTCTTTTTAGGTTAACTGCTGATAAATGTTCTCGGTGCTTCAGCCTCCACGCATCTCCGCTGATGTTAGCATTTATGTAATAAAAACCCAGAAAGGTGCGCCTGAAGTGGCCGCTGCCGTTGTTGAAGTCCGGTGTTATGCCGGGGTTCGTTTCCCCGATCATGTCGTCCCCTTTTAATCTCTTCATTTCCCTCCCCGAACCTGCGCTTAAATTACGAATCCAGCCTTCTTCCTGAGATTCGGAACCGAACGCAGAACTGTAAGCCGTTAGCTAGTGTCGGGTCCCTGCGTGGATCAGTCCGAGAGATGGACCAGAAGAAGCAGGTCCCAGCCGAAACACTGGGGGAGAAAAATGCTAGAAACACGGTTCGGAAGGAAACCAGACCTCCACGCCACGAACTCCCCCACACGCCCACAGCAGAACCGCTTCAAGCTGCTTCTGTTTGGACTTTATTTTGACTAGCTAACCTCTCAATAAGGTTGCTAAAACTAGCGTCTGTTCCTGGAAGGCCTTTCAAAATAATATTCACCTCAGCCAAAAGTTTAGTCTGCAGAGAGATACGCAGATCCCAAATCAGGTTAGTTAGGCTTTAATCCCCCAAATATCCGCTAACCTGCTAGGTAGCGTTAAAACGAACTTCATGTTGGCTCTAGTGTAAATCTACTGACCTAGATAACACATTTAACAGGATATCAGTGTCTAAATACGCCTAATAATTCGTGGCAGGGCCGGTCCTAGCTCTCTGGGGGCCTTAAACAAGATGTTGTTTTGGGGCCCGTAGTTTATCAAACCACAATGAAGAAATTACTAACGCTTTATGTACATTTAAATAAAAACTAACTTCACTCAGTTGCACATTCCTATTTCTATTAACTAGACAGTATTTTCTTTATGTTAAGGCATTATACATGTACAGTGTGTCAATAATGTTATTGTTAATCTTGTTCTTAACAAGATTAAGATTTGTTTTGGATGTATAGTTCACATACATCCAAAACAGATTACAGCCAATATTACACGTCTTGAGGTGAATTAACAGATTAAAAGAAACTGTAACAAAAACGGCAACACTATTCAAAATACTGATTTTGATTGCTTATAAAAATCTGCTAGAATTTGAATAAACATGTCTGGTGTCAGTCATTCCCATGTTCATTACCATGTGACATATTAATGAAGCAAACACAAAAGCCGAGGTTATGATGAACAAATTCTAGCCAGCTAAATAGCAAGACTAGCTAGCAGGACAAAAAGCTTGCACTTGAGGCGTTAAATACAAACTGTACATCTGTTTTGTAAAGTTTTGGTTTAATTAATTCTCTGAATATTTTCTTTTCAACAAATGTCTTTTTTTTAGTCTACATGCTCCAGTTGGCGATTAATCGGTTACTAAATTAGTTGATGATTATTTCAATAACCGATTAATCAGAATTAATCGATCGTTTCAGCTCTAGTAACAACAGTGCTGTTTCTATCAAAGAACCTGCATTGCATTTTTATTCTTTATGTGATTTAAGAAACAGAAATTAAAACTGGCGCCGACAGGTATGACATCGGTAATTGGTATCGACCCTCATCGGTGCATCTCCTCTTTATACTCTTTGTCTCACTCCCAGCCTGTATTTTCTCATTTCTGTTCTGTAATATTAGATTTTCCTCCACCCTTCCCTCATGTCTTTCTGGCAGAACAAGGGGTCCCTGCAGTTTGAGGACAAGTGGGACCTGATGCGGCCCATCGTTCTCAAGCTGCTAAGACAAGAGGCCGTCACCAAGCAACAGTGGTTCGACTTATTCTCGTAAGAGACGCTCTTTGATCCGCCGCAGTACAGCTGCTGTGGAAACAACTGCTTTAGTTTTAATGCAGAGTGGACGAAAGCGGAGCGCCCTGTGCCATCGTTGAGTTTCCTTCTTAAGATGCTAAAGATGTCAAAGTTTAAAGGCCACTTCTTTATTTATTCACGTCCTGCTTTTGGTAAAATGAAACGTTAATCAGCTTCCAGTTTGTGCAAAATTATCAACTAAAACAAAATTTATTTGCTTCTTAAAAATGTTTATTCTTACAGGCATTCTCAATTTTAAGTTGGGCTATTCACGACTTTAATATTATTGAATATTTTAAGATTTATTGTGGTTATCTAGAGTCATCATACACACAGATTGAAAGTGTAATGTTGCAGTCTGAAAGAATGACACGATTAATATTTTTTTTTATTATCTTTAACCCATAATCATTAAAATTACAAATAGAGCTGAAGCAATTAATTGTGATTAATCTATTATTTGAATAATTGTCAACTAATTGAGTAATTGTTTAATCATTAACTGTAGTATACAGACCCAAACTGGAAATAATTAAGAGACCCCTGCAAAATGAACATTGTTCGTTTATTCTATGAAATACTGACATGTCTCTAAAATTCCAAGCAAAAATTTTAGTATTTATTTGCAGAAAATGAGAAATAGCAAAAAAATGCTGTGCTCTCAGACCTCAAACAGTGTAAAGAAAACAAGTTCATATTCCTCTAGAAACAACAATATTAATGTTTTAACTCAGAAATCAACATTTGGTGGAATAGCCAGGAGGTTTTTGATGGGGTTCAGTGCAATGGGTTTTTTTCAGAGCTGTATTTTGCATTTCAGATAAAAACACCTTTGTCTTTCAATATATTTTACCTCAAATCTCCTCAAGTGACAGCTTTGGCTTCACCTGCTTCAAATTCACTAAAGTAACGCTACATTAATGCATCTCAGGCAATCAAGTGTTTATTTTCTTATTCTAAAAAAGCAAATTGCATATTTTAATGTATTTCTAACTGGTTAAGTGAAAAATCTGCAGAATGTTTTAAATCCAATTAATCCTCAGAATGATCAATAGAATTATCGATTCTGAAATAATTGCTAGTTCCAGTCCTGTTGCAGTCAGGAGCTGAATAATAGCCGAGTTGTGTTTGGATGTAAAAAAAGCTGCGTTCATTGTGGACAGAAGCTCTGAGGGAGTTTCATCCAGGTTTCAATCCGTCTGCCATCTTTCGAGAATGTGTGAATTTCTCTCTTCAGCGAAGTGACTGTTCGACTATCTTTTAGCTGTAACTTTGTTGTTGAGTCTCGATCAGTGTAAAAATGCAAATAAAAATTTGAGAAAAACCATCTTCCATGTGAAAAGATGCAGAAATTGTAAGGTAGGATTTATCATCTCCTCTGAAAAGTCGGGGAAAGTGCGATAAAATTTCAGAGCCGCTTCGTCTAAATGCAGAGTTTGTCTGACTGAACGTCTTCCCACATCTTAAAGATACTATTTATTTCTTGGTTTTGCATCAACTCCAACCACTTTATAATTTTGCATTTGCTCAGTTACATTTACTGTACATTTTTGGAAATAATGTACTTTAAGTAGCAGTTTAGTTTTACTACACTGTACTTTTTACTTGAGTGACATGTGAGCTATCGCTACTTTTATCAGAGTAAAATTTCTCGATACTCTGTCCATTACAAGACAGACCTACAGTTTATGTCAAAGTGAGACCTCTTGTTAACACACCAGCTTTGTAGTTCTGTTATGTTTTATTTGTTGGGCCATTTGCATATTAATACAACACAGTAAAAGCTATATATTGTTACTTCCTTACTGTATTATTTTTATGTAAAGCTTACGATAGTCTGTGATGTTTTATTTAAATACTTGGTCGTTTCAAGTCCTGCTGCTGATAATTTGATGCTGATGTGTTGAAAGGTTTAGTATTATTTGTAAAAGTGATATAATAACTTCACAAGAGGCTCAACATTCCTCATTTACATTGTTTATTCATGTAGGACTTATCCTTAAATTACTACTTCATTCAGTAAACATATGCCACTTTATTCGAGTAATATGAGTTTATTCATGTATCATTACAACTTTATTCTGGTAATGTTGTGACTTTATTCTCATAATATTATGACTTTTTGTCATACAACTTTATTCTTGTATCATTCAGAAATTTTTTTTCGTTATTCCGACTTTATTTTCATAATATTATTTTTTGTTGAAACTGCTTTGTTGCTGGATTTATTTTTGGTGATATTATCTTATGACTTATTTTTGCCTTTTTTTCTTGCATTATTTCATCTTTATTTTCATTTTATTAAGGCCTTTGTCATACAACTTTATTCTGGTGATACTATGACTTTATTCTTATAGCATTGTGACTCTTTGTCAAAACTTTATTGTGATTTAAGCATTGTGTGACTGTTTCTTGTAAAATATATATTTTTTCTTAGTCTGGCCCTAAAACTCTGTCATACATTTCAGGTTAAATAAAAAACTAAATAATTTAAGAACCTGATCTATATCATGACCTCAGATGTAAAACTTTTGCACTTTAGAGTTGCTTAAATGTCTGAAATATATTATTTTCTGCTTGAAGATCATTGTTTTCCTCACATAGGAACAGGCTGGACATGTTTTGTTTTTGGTTTTTCCTTTCTAGTGACGTCCATGCTGTCTGTTTATGGGACGATAAAGGTCCTGCTAAAATCCACCAAGCCCTCAAAGAAGACATCCTCGACTTCATCAAACAAGCACAAACCGTAAGAAGCTTCTTATTTATCTCCAGTGTTTGTTTCTGTGTAATTCTCTTTGGCTAATTCTACTGTCAGGTTTCGATTTGAGGCAGACGTTTCTGTAATTTTTTACGTGGTTCTGATCAACAGCTGTCCAGGATTTCTGAAGGTTGTTGTTTAACCTTTTCTGCTTCTTTATTCATTTACAGTTGATCATCTACTGTCTGTCCACTTTTAGCCGACTTACAATCACCGTGTTGGTGCTTAAACCTTATTTTCTGTTGGTCTGTTAGTAGAAAAGAAAAATCTCCAAAGGTGGAAAAACTATTTAAAGCTGATTTAGTTTCGCTACTTTTGACGTTTAATTCTTGACAGATTCTGCAGACAATAAAAAACACTGAAAAGAAATATTTGAAACTTAACAAAAAAAGTTCAAAACTGAAAAAAGGTTTGAAACTTTAAAAAAAAATTGAAGTTGAAAATAAAAAATTGAAACTAAAAAAAAACTTTTAAAACTGATTAAAAAAATTAAAATTGAAAATAAATAGGAACTGGAAAAAAATTGAAGCTGACAATAAGAATTTTAAACTGAAAAAAATTAAAGCTCAGAACAATTTTAAACTGAAAACAATTTTAACACATTGAATCTGAAAAGTTATTTTTTAACTTCACATTCTTGTTCTGCAGTTTCAAGATAAATTTTTAGTTTCAAATCTTTTTTTTTAATCTCCAGTTTAATTTCTTTTTGTCTTTTGTACCAACTTTATGATCAATTTATTGCCATACAAACTCAATTCCTTGAAGTTTTCAGGAAGTATTTTTTCCTCTGTATCCGTTGCCATGGCAGCGCGTGCTGAGCCACCAAGACGACACGGCGCTGCTGAAGGCGTACATCGTGGAGTGGAGGAAGTTCTTCACCCAGTGCGACATCCTGCCCAAACCGTTCTGTCAGCTGGAGATCACGCTGATGGGGAAGCAGGGCAGCAACAAGAAAACAAACATGGAGGACAGCATCGTACGCAAGGTGAGACGGGAAAACGGGAAAGGAAGAAGGAAAAAGTAGAAGCTGCAAGAAAAGTCAGCAGAGACGCAAGCAGTGCCTATAGAAATCCATTATTTGATCAGTTACTCTGTACTTAAACAGAATTTTTACCAAATACTTTTTACTTTGAAGTAGTACTACTCTTACTTCAGTTCAAGTTTTGGCTACTCTACCCACCTTTAGTGAGGAGTAATAAAAAGGAAGCACATAAAGAAAATAGAAACTCACACATCAGAAAGACAGTATTGATCAGCTGCCTTATAAATCTATCAAAAAGTGATAATTAATGTTTCCACCTACAAATATGACAAATATCACTGAATAGTTAAAAAACAGGTTACTAGGAGTTTTTTTTTTTTTTTTTCATTGAAAAATTTTTGAGTAGATTCAACGTGTTTCACTCTCTGCAGCTCATGCTGGACACGTGGAACGAGTCGATATTTTCCAACATTAAGAGCCGCCTGCAGGACAGCGCGATGAAGCTGGTGCACGCAGAGAGGCTGGGCGAGGCCTTCGACTCGCAGCTCGTCATCGGCGTCCGGGAATCATACGGTAAGAAAGACCGTAACGAGAAGCAGATCGGATTGAAGAAACGCAACAAGCCAGAAAAAGAGTTTCCAGAGAAGAAGAGGTTTTAAAATTTCCAAATTTTTTGGTGAAAAGTTGTTTTTTTTTTTTTTTTTTTTTTTTTTTTTTGCATTGCAGCATCTCAGTTTTTTTCTTTTTGCAGATTTCTGTTTATAGCTTTTTTCCGTTTGTCATGTTGCTTTTTTGGACAATTACTTCCTGTGGTTGTGGAGGAAATACGACCGCCATGAAGTGTTTTCCTCTCCCTGTCCAGTCAACCTGTGCTCCAACCCAGAGGACAAGCTGCAGATCTACAGGGATAACTTTGAGAAAGCCTACCTGGACTCCACTGAGAGGTTCTACAGAACACAGGCACCGTCCTACCTGCAGCAAAACGGTGTCCAAAACTACATGAAATATGTAAGTTTTTGTTTTTTTTTAGTTTCCTTCTTGTTAGTATGGAGTTGTAATATTTCACAATTCTTTCTGGTGTCTAAAACCACAAATAATAAATGCAAAAAAAAAATAAAAGTGTAATTACCATGCACTTTTTAATGAAACACTCAAAGTAGTCTGAGTTTTACAGAAAGATGTATCTCTAAATTATTTTTGCTCTAAATTGGAAATATTGCACATTGTTTTTTTGGGGATGAATTGTTTTCTATTTTATTGATCCAGAAAGAAGTTTATCTGTAGTTTTAGCAATAGCAGCTTAGGAAGTGAACAAAACTGTTAGTCATTGTTGGTCATGCAAAAGATAATGTTCAAGACATTTTATTGCTTTCACAGGTAATTTCTGGTAAGCTTCATCGAGCCGGTGCATTACATATGCCATGGCCAAAAGTTAGCGATTGGGTAAAATCAGATCTAGTTGTTTAAAACTGCAGCAGATTCAGTCGTTTCTCAGTGATCCAGACCCTCTGTATAAAGCAAAGCGTAGAACAAGGAGCTGCATTTTACCAGGATGAAAGGCAACTTTTTCCACTTGTTTCCCGTCTCCTACATCAGTATTTTTCAAAGTTGGGGTCACAAATAAGTTTGATCAGGTTCTGAAATCAACCTAAATACCAAAAATGCCAATATGCATCTTAGAAGTAATAATTTAAAGGGGTAGTATTATGTTTTTCCAGACACATAGTGCCATTTTATAATGCAGTCAAGTGAGTATGTTAACTCCAGTTGTTAGAAAAGTGCTGAATATATCAAATATGGCTTAAGAAAGATTTTACTTCATAATTTAATGCATAGGAAATTGGACCGCTGTCTCTTTAAGAAGCTACTGCACTTTCTGAAGCTCTGCAGGAAGTTCTCACAACAAGGCTCCCTTTAACAACGTTTTTACCAGCATTGCTCTGAGATGCAACTCATATAAGCTCAGCATATGCACAGTTCCACCAAGTGTTTGCTAATTGCTGCTGGCTAGTCTGAGGAGCTGAGTAGAGGAGGGTAAGACTCTGTATGATTTTGATTAGATAATAACATTATAACATGATGTGAAGCTCAAAAAAGTCAATTTACATGCCCGTTAAAAATCAACCAGGAGTGGGGGTCATGACCCTTCTTATATTTTTATTTTCTGGGTCAGAAACTGGAAAGTTTGTTGATCACAGCTCTTCGGTGACTGTGGCAAAAGGCTCGTTGTTCTTTTCTTTCACTTCTCCAAATTTCATTAAAATCCCAACTGAATAAGCAGAAGTTTGTGGTTGCAACATGCTTGACATTATATTTCTGCTTCCTGTTCGTTTCTTTTTTTTCCCCTGCAGGCTGATGCAAAACTCAGAGAGGAGGAGAAGAGAGCGCTTCGATATCTAGAAACACGACGTGAATGTAATTCTGTTCAAGCAGTAGGTGTCTTTCATGAGATCCTTTAAATCATGTTTTTATTTATCTGCTGAAAAAGGAAGTCATGCATTAAACACACAAATACAACCAATATTATTCATAACCACCCTCATAGTTAGTATTTTTTAGGTAAGTTTATGTATGTGTTGGATGCCAGTTTACGTATCTTGTTTCTTTCCCTTGCAGCTTATGGAGTGTTGCGTTAACGCTTTGGTGACTTCGTTCAAGGAGACCATCCTAGCCGAATGTCCAGGAATGATTAAACGCAACGAGACAGAGAGTGAGTATCCAGAACACTGTTTTCTAATCAATCGTAATCTTTAAAGTAAATTATGACAATTATTTTTCACTAAGGGAATTCTGGACCCCTTACAGCTTGACATCAAGATCCCGCCCCCATCTCCCTGCTGGAGGACAAAAAGCTGCTCGCTAACGATGACTAGCATTGGTTTCAGCTGTTAAATTAACATAATGCGCTAAAACTTAAATGTACACCTAATGTATAAAGGAAGAAGGGATGCAGCACTTTGGTGCTTTTTGTCAACACTACGACAACTAGCTAACAAGGTCTCGAAAGAGTTTTAATTAAGAAAAAAAATAGCAAGGCAGAGGGAAGTAGGTCAGTGATGCTAGCTTGACTATGACAACTTTAACATTTAGATGGGATGTAGAATTCGGTGTGTTTTGGTTCAGTTAAAAAGTTGAAACAAAAATGTGACCTAAACACCAACTCTGATAGATCATCAGTAGAGCAGTCGTTTAAATTAATCAACCACCGCTGTGTTAGCTTAGCTATTAGCAGTGTTAGCTAATGTACCTCAAAGATCACTTATTAATAATCGCAAAATAAATATTAAAGACTGAAAACATTAAACTCTAATGTTTAATGTTTTCAGACACTCAGACTGGATGTTTGAGTGTTTTTTTTTCGTTGGATCCTGACACATAAAGTGTTGTTGTCAGTTGCTATGACAACGAGTCTGCGTGTAGCGTAGCCGACATGTAGGGCGAGGAAAACGTGGTTCTGATTACGTTTCGTAAAGAAGAAAGTTGCGCTCGGTGTCTTCTTCAGAGGTTTTTATGTCATTCCAATCATTGGCTCTTGTTGCAGCGCCCCCACAGGCGAGGAGGGGAACAGGTTTTTCAGAGGGTTTGCTTCGTTTGCAAACCACAGCAGCTGAAAATGTAACAAATGTTGCAATTTTGTTCCCCAACTGAACAGAGTCAGGTGTGAAAACCCCCTTAGAGGTCAGACTGTAAACTTCTGATCGAAACTGAACATTTCTCTGAAAACAACGTTTAGAAAGTCTGAGGGATTGTTGGTTGTGATCTTCCTCCATCATGCTTTGTTCCTCTGATTTGTTTGTTCCCCCCTCACCCCCCCTGAGCAGAGCTGCACCTCATGTTTTCACTAATGGACAAGGTTCCCAGTGGGATTGAGCCCATGCTGAAGGACCTAGAAGAGCACATCATTAATGCTGGACTGGCAGACATGGTGGCTGCCGCTGAGACGATCACTACGGTACGTTTACCGACTCCAGCTGCCATGTCTGATCATATCATCTATGGGTAATTCCTCTTCATGCAGCTCATTGTTGTCAGAGACGGGTAGAGTAGCCAAAAATTGTACTCTAGTAAAAATAGGACTGCTTCAACATATTTTTACTCAAGTAAAAGTGAAAAGTGTTCGTCTAAGTGTAGAAATGTATTTGGCAAAAGGTCTTCTCCAGTACTGACTAACTGATGAAATTATCAATCAATTAATATTTACAAATGACATAATCAGACGGACCAAGACATAAAGTTAAGTGGAGATTTTGGTATTTTAAGGACAAACTCACAATAATTCATATAAATAACAAAATCAGGCAAAATATATTTTTTTCCAAATCAGTTTCTTTCAATAAAAAACTGATGAAACTTTAACAAAAACTGCAGGTCTGTGTCTGCAGTTTTTGTTCTGGGAGGAAAATCCAGAAATCTTACTCATATAATAGTAGAAATATTTCATAATAAAATTACTTAAAATACAGTGTAGTAAAAATACTCCTAAAAGTAATTTTTTCCAAAAAGGTTACTTAAGTAAATGTAACTGAGTAAATGTAAGCCGTTATTACCGAAGTATGATTGTTTGTAAATGTTGTTGCAGGACTCTGAGAAGTATGTGGAGCAGCTGCTGACGTTGTTTAATCGCTTCAGTAAACTGGTGAAGGAGGCTTTCCAGGATGACCCGCGCTTCCTCACAGCAAGAGATAAGGTGTGTTTTTAGCTTCACCCTCAAACCACAACCTTCAGCTCTCAGAGTTGGTCACAGAAATAACGTGACTCGCTGGTTTTTATCTGGTTTTTAAGCTGTTTTAATCTAACCTCAAGTGCACAAATGGAGAAGCTTTGTGTGTGTGGAAAAGCAAAGAACACTTTTGTTTTTTTATAGGATTTAAGATGGAAAGTAGCAGCCAGGTGCTACAAATTAAAGCTCTCTTAAAAGATGATAGTTGTAGTTTTGGCATCCCAATTAGGACATGTATCAGTAATAATGGTCTTTAAAAAATCAACTGTTGCTCCACAACAGCATGGAAAAACTTCATAAGATCCTTTGTACAAACTATTTGATTTCTGTTGTTATCCAGTTAGAAATATTTATGACAGCTGCCACTATTACCAGAAACATTCCAGAAAATTCACCCGAAAAACAGACGTCCATCTCAGACTCAACGCCTAAAAAAGAATAAAATTTAAAACAAAAACTAAATAAAAAAATTATTACATAAATAAAACATTTCCGACAGAATTTGTTAAATATTTAATAAAGTTTAAAATGATAAACAAATAAATAAAATGTCAAGTAAATAGTAAAATTAAAAAGTAATTAAATATTTAACAAATAAATAAATTAAAGAATAAAACCTTAAATAAAAGATAAATTAATAAAATATGACATAACTACATAAATTAAAATGTTCATGACAATTATAATAATAATAGAAGAATAAAATCTAAAATAATAAATAGATACAATAATAAACAAGGAAGTGTGATTAAGTATTTAGCAAACAAAGTAAAAAATAAGGTTGTAAATAAATAAAACATGTAAAAAATTTATAAACTAGAAGCTGATGACAGGATAATTAAGTATTTAGCAAATAAAAAACTAAGATAAAAAATAAGATAATCAATAAATAAAATTTTAAGTAAAAAAAATTATAAATTAAAAGTTTATGACAAGATAATTAAATATTTAATAAATAAAATGAAAAAATCTTAAATAAGATAATAAATAAAATATTTCAAAAAAATAAAAATAAAACAAATATTTAACAAGTAAAGAAATAAAATAAAATGGAAAAAATAATCTAAAATAATAAAGGAAATAATGTTTCTGTCTTAAATAAATAGGCAAAGTAATAATGACAAAACCCAACAGCTTTGCTTTTTTTTTCTTTTCTCTTTTTACACATTTGCTTTACATTTTTTTAATCCTTTTGTTGTTTTCTTTCCAAGGCTTACAAAGCCGTCGTAAACGATGCAACAATCTTCAAGCTGGAGCTTCCTATGAAGCAGAAGGGGTGAGTCTGAGACAAACAACCCGTTAAAACCCGTCACTGTCGAAACGTTAGTATCAACGTTCGACTGTTTGTTTTTAATCAGAGTGGGAATGAAAACTCAGCCCGAGTCCAAATGTCCCGAGCTGCTGGCGAACTACTGTGACATGTTGCTGAGGAAAACGCCCCTCAGCAAGAAACTTACCTCTGAAGAAATCGAGCTGAAGCTCAAAGAAGTGGTGAGTGGATTTCCCGACCCGTTGGCCTGTTTCCTTCCCGCCGGCTTCATGATTTCTCCTCCGTCGTCCCTGCAGCTCTTGGTGTTGAAGTACGTCCAGAACAAAGATGTCTTCATGCGGTACCACAAAGCTCACCTGACGAGGCGCCTTATTCTGGACATTTCAGCCGACAGCGAGATCGAGGAGAACATGGTGGAGTGGCTGAGGGTGAGTCCCACTCAGACGAATACAGAAATAATCATCATTACAGGGTCCTGGGGCAGGTGCTGGAAATCCTTGAATTTCAGTTCTGTGTTTTGGAGGTTTGGAAAGAGCTGGTGATGATTATGTCTCTGTAGGAAGTAGGAATGCCTGCTGACTATGTGAACAAGCTGGCCAGGATGTTTCAGGACATCAAGGTCTCAGAGGATCTCAATCAGGTCTTCAAGGAGATGCACAAACACAACAAGCTGGCTCTACCAGGTACGACTAAACCAAAAACACAAAACAAATCAATAAACCCAAATTCAGTGGCTGTTTTATGAGTTTCAGCTGCTGTTTGAAATGATGATCAAACTGAAACTTGTTTTTTGTGTTGTACTTTAAAAGTTATTAAACGCTGACTTTGACATTTCTGTTAAAGCCTAATACATAGTTCTCATGTGACATTTCACTTCTGTGAACTTTGTAACCGACAGCCACTTTGGCAGGCGGTTGCTATGGAGTTGCTATGACAACGATAAGCAAGCCACCGGTGTAGAACCAACTTTCGCCTCGTTCCTGTATAACTTATGAACAATATAAGTACATTACAGCTATTACTTGGTCACAGTTTGTGAATAATCTACCCACCTCTGTGTGATACTAAAATAAATATCAGTGATATTTACTGGAATAGTTACTGCCAAACTAGCTAAATTAGCTAATGTAGCTTTTATCTGCTAGCTTAGATGGGCATGTAGCCTATGTGCTACTTACTCTGCCAGCAGTGTAAGTGAGAAATACTGCCACCTGCAGGAGGGAGTTAGTATCACTTAAACCTGATATATATATATAATTTTTTTAACCATTTTTCCATAAAAATTTACAATAAACTCGCAATTATTCATTAGTTAATGCATAATTTTTGTTTTTATTGTTTTTGGGTTAATTTCTGTGATTGTGAATTGGAAACCTCTAAAATAGTTGTATAACAATAAATGGAGGATAAAAACAATTTATTACTTCTTTTTACTTAACTGTATGACTGTGACTGCATGGCAGAGCAGCTATAGCCTCACAAACACAAATACTGCTCTAATACGAAGTGTGATTTTTATCGTTAATATGCACACAGTAGCTGCATTTAATCATATTTTTCAAGTGTACTGCTATTCATTGATGATGAAAAAACTGTAAAAAGAAAATACAGACAGTTTTAAGGGTTTATAAACATCAATTGCAATTTATTGTGTCAAACAATAAATCAAAGATATCAGGATAAATGATAAACAATACAATAAATACCCACCCATAGCAAGGTTATTATAGTTAAATAGAACTAACAAAGTAACGAAAGCTTAAATTGAGAAAACATATTTATTAATTGAAATGAATAAAAACAGAAATTAATGGGGAAAAACTACAACTAACTACAACTATATCATGCATTTATAAAACTTGCTAAAACATATTGAAATTATAGATGTAATATCCTTTATTTTTGTGTTTATGAATCTATTTATTAGCCTTTTGAACTGATGTGAAATATCCCCCCCAACACAAACACATTATGGCACTCCATATTCCTCCTAGTCCACAAAAGTTGGGAGAAAACACCAGTCAGTTGGTTGTTCAACAATAATTTAATATATTTTTTGAAAATTGTATCTTCTGTTGAGTATTCATTACCAAATCAATACATTACTTTATGAATTATGCACTTAAAGATTAACCAGAGTATGAAGAACTAAAACTACTACTACAAACTAAACTAAAACTACACGCTATTTAGCTGACACAGTCAAAAAACTAATTAAAACTGACGGAATTGGACAGAGTCAGAACGAAACAAAGCTGAAGCATAATGAAAAACCCAAATCGATTCTCACCCTGACCCCCGGTTCGTGTTTCTGCAGCGGACAGCGTGAACATTAAGATCCTGAACGCCGGGGCGTGGTCACGGAGCAGCGAGAAGGTTTTCGTCTCGCTGCCGACGGAGCTGGAGGACCTGATCCCCGAGGTCGAGGACTTCTACAAGAGGAACCACAGCGGTCGGAAACTCCACTGGCATCACCTCATGTCCAACGGCATCGTGAGTACAACAAACCTCTGCTGTTTCTGTGAGTTTAATCCCCCACATTTCAACCTCTTTTAAACCTTTTTGTTGTTCAGATCACCTTTAAGAACGAGGTGGGCCAGTACGACCTTGAGGTCACGACCTTCCAGCTCGCCGTGCTGTTTGCCTGGAATCAGAGGCCGAGGGAGAAAATCAGCTTTGAGAATCTCAAACTCGCCACAGAGCTTCCTGACGCGGAGCTGCGCCGAACGCTTTGGGTCAGAACAGAATAATAAACAACAAAACGTCTGTTTTTCTTTTCAGCTGCATGAAGTTTGTTTTAATAAGACTCATAACCGACCTGTGAAGATTTCTGTCACTGCAAAAACACTCAATCTTACCATGTAGTTTTGTTCTCGTTTCTTGTGCAAATATCTTAGTTCACTTAAAATAAAACAAAGCTACCTTCTAATCAGAGTTGGGTTGTAACTAATTACATTTACTCAATTACATTTACATGAGTAACGCTTTTGAAAGAATTTACTTTTAGGAGTATTTTTGCTACACTGTACTTTTTACTTTTGCTTCTGTAATTTTACTATGAAGTATTTTTACTCTTGAATAAAATTTCTGGATTTTTTTACCCGCTGAATGAAAAACAAACATGTTTTAACCAAACAGTCACCAGAAACAGACACACACCTGCAGTTTTTGTTAAAGTTTAATAAGATTTTTATTGAAAGAAACTGATTTGGAAACATTTTCTTTTGCCCGATTTTTTATTTTTTTTTATTTTTTTTGTTATGTGAATTATTGGCATTTTTGTCCTTAAAATACCAATATTTCCACTTAATTTTATAATTTGGTCTGTCTGATGATTATCAATCATTTTTAAATATTAAATTATTGATAATTTGATCAGCTTCTCAGTACTTGAGTAGACTTTTTTACCAAATACTTTTTCACTTTTACTTGAGTAAAAAATGTTGAAGTATTGCTACTTTTACTGGAGTACAATTTTTGGGTACTCTTACCCTCTGCTTATAATTAACTTTGCATCAAGAAATAGGAGTTTGTTTTAATTCCTTAATATTGATAAAAAGTACTAGTTGCACTGGCAGATTATTAGATTTATTGGAAGACATTTTTCCATGTTATAAGTGAAATAATCTGCCAGTGGAAAACTTTTTTTTTTCTCACTATTAAGTAGAATGTTCCACTGCGCCGTTACCTAGCAACCCCAGCCAAGCTCAGCCCGTAACCTAGCAACCCAGTTCAAGTTCCACTGGCAGATCATTTCACTTAGAACAAGGGGAAAATGACTTGTTAGAAATGAAATACTCTGCCAGTTGAACTAGATATTTTTCCTCAATATAATAAGGAATTATTGATCTAAAATAAGCTCCTATTTCTTGCTGAAAAGTTGCTTGTAAGTTAGTTTTGTCTCATTTCAAGTGCAATAAGATATTTACAATAGAAGTTACACCAAAAATACCTGGTATTTTACCACATAAATTTTTTTTCTTCTGTCTTTAGTCTCTAGTTGCGTTTCCTAAACTGAAGAAGCAAGTCCTGTCGTATGACCCGTCCGTTAGCTCGCCCAAAGACTTTACAGATGCCACGCTCTTCTACGTCAACCAGGAGTTCTCGCTCATGTAGGTCACTGCAACAGAAAATAAATTACATCCTTTATTTTGATGTAAATGCTCAAGATTCGGAGAGGAAATTGATGCTCCAATTTCTTACACATTATATTTTAATATTTGGGGATTCTTTGGTATTCTGTCTTTTCTCAGCAAAAACTCCAAAGTCCAGAAGAGAGGGAAGATCAATTTGATTGGTCGGCTGCAGCTCACAACGGAGCGAATGAGAGAGGAGGAAAACGAAGGAATCGTTCAGCTCAGAATACTCAGAACTCAGGTATGTTGCCAGGTTGTGCTGATGCGATTTCCTCGACGGCAACGGAGCAACGAGTCGGGTCAACAAGTCCTTTCATTTTATGGTCGATAGTTCCAGGATGTTGGAGGCATCAGGTCAAATTTACAGGAGCGTGTTTACACTCCAAACACTCTAATGAAAACACACAGCAACTGGAGAAACTGCACTGTAAAATCACAGTTTCACCAAGTATTTTAGTCTGGTTTCTAATGTAAATATCGTATTACAGTTGAAATAAGACTAAGCAAGATGTAGGAGCTTGTTTTTAGTCAGTCTTCCAATATTGATGAAAAAGCAGTTATTCCACTTATTCCAAGCGGATTATTTCACTTATAAAATGGTAAAAATGTCATAAATTAAATGTGCCACTAGAACTACATTTTTAAATCAATATTAAGGAATTATTGACTTAAAACAAGCTCCTATATATCTTACTTACATGTTACTTATGAGTTAGTTTTGTCTTATTTTAAGTGTAATAAGATATTTACACTAAACAAAAATACTTGGTAAGATTTTGTGCTTTTGCAGTGTGACACACATTATACACTAGAAAAAACAAAAACCAAGTATTTTAGTCTAGTTTCTAGAGCAGATATCTTAGTTTTGTCTTATTTAAAGTATACTAACTTAGAAGTAACTTTTCAGCAAGATATAGAAGTTTAGTTTTAGTAAATAATTCATGATTATTGATTGAAAGATATGGTTCCACTTGTAGATTTTTTTTTCTACAAGTGGAAAGTTACGCCCCCAAAGCCTGCACAGCCTCAAGAGGCCAGGGACCGTAACATGGAACTATGTCTTTCAATCAAGAATTATGTAAGATTTTCTGTTTTTGCAGTGTATGTAGAATCAGTTTTAGTTTCTGTACCAAGCCCTCTCATGTTTGCCTCTACCAGCTTTGCTTTCGCTTCGTTTTCTAATTATTTGACTTATGAAGGACATTTACTGCATTGCATTTTCCCTAGGGGTTTCTCTAGCTGTATTTACATTACAAATGTGCACAAAACTTTGTCAATATTTCACTAATGTCGAAAAAAACCCCACAATTTTGCAATTGCGGTGTTTCCACTTAGTAAGAAACGCAATTAAAAATCTCACGTGTTCACGTAGTAAGTCATTAAAAACATGCATCCTCCAACTACTACTGTCGTCTTCTTCGTTTTTCCCGCCAGTACTAACGTCCAGTTGTTGATCATGTGACTAGTGTCAAGCGAAAAGGTGTTTCCATTGCAGTTTTGCGGAATATAAATGTGTAAGATAAAATGTGAAAAAGAAAATAGTTTTAATTAAAAATCTGCATTTTGTATTCAGGAGGCTATCATCCAAATCATGAAGATGAGGAAGCGCATCAGCAACGCTCAGCTGCAAACGGAGCTGGTGGAAATCCTGAAAAATATGTTTCTGCCTCAGAAGAAGATGATAAAGGAGCAGATCGAGTGGCTCATCGAACACAAATATATAAAGAGGGACGAATCGGACATCAACACCTTCATCTACATGGCCTAGGCACCCAGCAACGAGTGCATTTCCGCTGTTTTTCTTTTACCGCTGGGGCTGCCACCGGCGCTTTGTGATCCCGAAGAGGAGCCGAACGGAGGGAGAGGCCTGACGAAGGTCGACGGAGGGACGAGGTTGAGCCTTTTCAACAAAAGTGTGGATGTTTTTTTCTGTATGTGTGACGCCGGTGTGTCATTTAAAGATGTAGCGTTGAGTCGTTGTTTGTCTTCGCTGCCCTCTAGTGTCCAATCCGGGGAAACGCACGGCACGGCGGGCCTTTTTGCCAGCAGCTCAGCTCAGAAGAAAAACAAAAACAGTTATACACTAAAAATTAAATACTTCCTGCCTTACTTTCCTCAGCAGAGAGCTGCAGAAGAGATGGAGGGTGACGTGTGCAGTGAAGGGAGGACAGTTGTTCGCTTTCTCTTGAGGCCTCGGCTGCCATCTTTGCGGCGGCCATCTCTATGGCGGCCATCTTGCATCCCTCCTATTCGCTATGGCTCTTGTTGAAACTCAAAAGAATTGCGAGTAAAAGTTGGCGACCAGGAGGAGCGGAGACTGCGAAAGGACTAGTTCAGAGTACCGAGGAGTATTTTTTGCCAAATTGTGTGTGTTTGTGTCGCGTGGGTGTTGCGTGTGTTTGGGTGCATGACGTGTACGTGTTCTTTTATGTGTGTGTATCTCTATGTGCACTTTCAACAGCATGCTGCTCTATGATTATTATTATTATTTTGTTTTTTTCCATCAACGGAAAACGATCACACTTTGTGATGGAGGTAATGGAAACCGAGGATCTGCCAGAGTTACAAAGTCGATTTTTGGTTTTCTTACTCTGCCATGTGATTGCAGTTAAACAGTTTATATTTTTAGGCCATTGCTGAACCGTTATCGCCCTGCAAACTATTTGGTGTGTAAGAACCAATGAACTTGACATTATGAAATTAAATTCCAAGCCGGACAAAGTGAAATTAATGACCAGGTTACTTTTTTGCGTCAAAATAATCAGATCAACAGGAAAAAAAAGAGTTTCTATCATTTCTGGTTAATAAGTAAGCCTAATGGTGTTTGGATACACACTGCAAAAACATTAAATATTACCACGTATTTTTTTTAGTTTCTCGTGCATACATCTTATTATACTTAAAATAGGACAAAACTAATATAAAAGCAACTTTTCAGCAATATATATGAGCTTGTTTTAAATAATTCCTCAATGCTGATGAAAAAGTACTAATTCAGCTGGCAGATTTTTACACTTATTACATTTTTCCATGTTATAAGCAAAAAGAATTGCATGTGGAACTATGACTTTTTAAAATCAATATTCAAGATTTACAGCATTAAAACAAGCTCCTGTATCTAATTGAAAAGTTACTTGTAAGTTAGTTTTGTCTTATTTCAAGTTCTTAATAAAATTACTCAAAGATTTTGTGTTTTTGCAAGTGGGGAAAGAAAGTTCACCCTCTCTCAGCTCTAGAGTTTCACATATTGGGGCATATTCTGCCTTTATCAAGCTCTAGAATCACCTGAATCTGATATTAAGTTTACAAAAACAGAAAATTAGCAACTACCACTTCCACATGAAGCAGCAGATCCATACATTAATGTGACCACTTCTATACAAATGCATCATCCTAAAATGATTTATTTCATTTATTCAGTTGAAAAAGTTAAACTTGTATACAATAAAGTTTCATCACACAGTTATTTATTTATTTCAAGTGTTTCTGTTGATGTTTATTGTTCACAACTGATAAAATACCAACGTTAAAACTAATACATCTGAAAAAATTAGAATGTATTATAAAAGTGCAGTATTTCATGTCAGATATCTCAGAACAGTAAAATATTTCTACTTTTGTTTCTTTCCATTTTTAATGAGTATGGCTTACAGGTAAAGAAAACGCTACATTCAGTGTCTCAGAAACTTGTATCACCAACTCCTGTTTTAAGCATATACGTCAGTATTCATATCTTTGCACTCAGTGATGTTTTGGGATTGTTTTTGCATGAATTAGTGCATCAATGCGGCGTGGCATGGAGCAGATCAGCCTGTGGTTCTGCTGAGGTGTAATGGAAACCCAGGTTTCTTTTATAGCTCTTTTCACACCATCTGCCTTCTTGGGTCTGGAGTCTCTCATCTTCTTCACCCATTTTATGGGGTTAAAGGTCAGGGAAGCATGAAGAGCTCTAGAGTTTCCTGGTTGACTGTGGACTTCAGAAAACTCAGTGGACCAGAACCAGCAGATGACTTGCTGACACAAAACGTCACCAGATGTTGGGGAAAAAACACAATTTTTCAATTTTGGTGTTTCCATTAAATGAGAAATGCAATTAAAATCACATTTGAATATGTTAGTTAATCCGATAAATCATTAAAAATCACACTGCTCTATCATCCTCCAACCACTTCCTGTTGGTCGTCTTCGTCATTTCCACCAGTAGTAATATATTGTTGTTGATCATGTGACACAGAAAAGGTGTTTTCATTGCAGTTTTGCAAAATACACTAATTTCGATGCAACCGAAACCACCACCTCATTGTAGGACTGGAAGTTTTAGTCAAAAACAAACTTTTTTTCCGAAATTGCCTTGTTTCCTTTAAGCAAATTTAGATTTGCAGTTCCACTTGGCACAATTTAATGGCCAGTGGAAACGCAGCTACTGACTGGAAACTCCAAGGAACTTGGATCCTGTGGTTCTCCACTTTTCCTCCAGACTCTGACTTTGATTTGCAATTGAAATTAGAAAATGACTTTAAAAACAAGACTTTTGACCTCTTAGAATCAGAATAGCATATTTTTCCTCTGCTCTAGTAAGAGTATCTGGTGTCTGTGGTTGAGAATTGGTTTGATACAAGGAATCCAACCGCTATGGTTATACTTTTTGGTTTTGCACCTTGTTTTTTTAACCACATTTTTTCCTTCCACTCAACTTTCCATTGTACTCTGAACAGTCAACCTTTTTTGGCTTTGCTTGTGGAAAGTATCGATGTCTGCAGGACGACTGTTAAGTCTGTACAGACAAACATTTCCGTATCAAATCTGTTTTTACTGATCTTATTTAATATTTTTATTTTAGAGAATTTTTTCAGCTACAAACCATAATCATCAGAAATAACTTGAAATATATCACTGTGTGATGAATCTGTACAACATAAAAGTTTTATTTTTTCAATTTGAATTACTGAAATAAATTTACCTTCCAACAACATTAAAATTAATCAACATGCATCTGTAGAAGTTAATCCTTCATTAAACCACTGAAGCTCTGAGAGACTTCCTGTTAGTCCTGGACTCCCACCAGTCCATAGAAACGCATTTTACTAAGGTTTAATGTGATAAAAATCAGGAGGGCTCTTCGTTTCCTTACATGGATCTATTCTGTGTTCATGTTGTTTTCATATAAAGTCCTTTTAAAACATCTGCGTTGACGTCGTTTTTTTTGTGAGGTGAGTCGAGTTTATTTATGCGTCCAGCTAAAAACTAGAAACAATAACAATTTTAATTGTTTTCTTTATTTGAGTTATTAGCATCAGTGCAGGAAATAAACTGCATAACCAAGACTGATATTAAAGACAATAATTTCATTCTTTGTGGAGATTAAATCACCTGTTGACTAAATATCTGACTGCAACTATTATCTCATATTGAAACATAACTTTAAAATGTAGTTTTAATTTTAAAGCGCTTTCCTTACAATCGAGGCTTTTCAATAATTTATATTTTTGTATTTGATTTGATTAAATCTACTTTTTACAATTGGACCTTTTCTGTCACAATAAAAAAATAAAAACGTTTCTGGCCTTAAGCATGATTATAACAGAGGGCTATTTCATGTAGACACTACTCAAAATGGGAAAGATGAGAGAACATGTCATTCTGCATGGGTAATAATTCTCATAAGTTAGAAAATTCTCAATTATTACTTTAAAACTCAAAATTGGTTTAAAGTGTAATTGATTACTTTTATTCTCATAATTAGGCTTGAATCTCAGTAAAATAGTTGCATAATTGTGTTTTACAACCTCTGTTTGACAGGTTCATCTTTTTATTTAATTTATACTATGCAGAGAAATGAAATGATCAGGTAAACCTGTAATTGTAATCAATTGGCTACTTTATTAGCTGTATATCACAGTTATCGTTCGTATTTACCATGCAAAGAATTGATAATGATTAAGAATTGGCATTTTGATTCCATTAATGAACGTGTGAAGGTTTCCCTGACACTTGTGCCAAAAATGAGGACGGCCCCTTTAAGAAACCAATGGAAGATTCCACTTCTTCTACTACGTAGGGTAGTTTTTTTTTTCCACATTATTTGTTGCTATGTGATTTTATATTTTTAGTATTTATTATCCATTGGAGGTTATATCTCTAAACACAACCAATACAATCTGTTATGTCTTGGTGGTTTATTCCGGAGATCAGAAGGTTTTTGTCTGTCTGCCCCGCTCAGTGATGGTATCGCCCACTCCCAAGGAAACGCCGGTACAGCTGAAACCTCAACAGTGTGGAAAGCTGGTGGAATTAGTCAGGAAGCGTGAAGCTGGACACAGTGAGTGTTTTAACACGAATTATGAACTTGAATAACTATTTACGAGTAGTTCTTCAACATCGTTAAAATAAAAAAATATTAAACTTCATGAAGCGTCTGTTGATAACCAACGTCACTCTGAATGGCAGCTCTGCAACCCGCGATGTGCTATTAGCGTTAGCTTGCTAACAAAAGAGAAGCGCTTACACGCAAAAATATCATTACACTGTGAGGTTTTAGCATGCCTTTTTATGTATGATATTATTTAACTTTAAGAGACTTTGACTGACTATTTTCAAGCAGCATTTTGTGTGAAATTCTGGGTATTAGCCGCCGTGACTGGCTAATTTGCTGCTGCTAACGTTAGCATTAACTGTCGTATTTGATTAAACGTTGAAACCTTAACGTTCAAACAATTCAAATTAAGAAAGCTATAAAAAAGTTTGTCTTTATATGACGTAGAAGTATTCAGATTTACTACAGGCATCATTTTAGATGACGTTTTCGGCTCAACGTTAACAAACGCGTATTTGTTTTGACGTTTGAAACTGTTTCACAGTCAGATTTTATTTTAACCCGTCATGCTTCGCTTTGAGTAACGTGATTTCGTTTTTGTCGGCTGGCGTGTGTGAAATCTTTTCCGAACCAGCTTCAAGTCTGGACACTGTTCTGGAGGGGTGGGGGGAGGAAATCCAGCTTGTGACGCAGTTCTTGTTCGCTGTTACTGTATTTGTGATGACAGATGGTGATGGTACGACCTGAAAAAACCTGCTTCTTTGCAGCTTAGAGGCATTAATGAGCAGAACAGCGATCAAAGCTTCTGCTGTTTCTAATGAAATAATAATAAGTGAGTAGAGTACCTAAATATTATACTCAATTAAGAGTGGCGATACTTTAACATATTTTACACAAAATTAAAAAGTAGGAGTCCAAGAAATTAAGAGTAAAAGGTTAGTAAGAATACAAAAGTATTCCTTTAAAAGGCTATGCAAGTGTAGAGTTACTAATTAGACTAAAATATTAAATTCTATGCAAAATTATGGTATTAGATAAATAGGGCTGAAGCAATGAATTGTGATTGTAAATATATTCTACCCAGAACTCCTCAAGCGGCATTCCTGGTTCAAATTCTGTAAAAATTAAATAAAAAATGTTCTATTCAATTATTAATCAGTTAATTGATACAATAATCAACAGATTAGCCCTACCCTATTGATGTAAAGTTAAGATTTTCACATGTTGATGTTTAAAGTATTTTTCTTTTTAGCTGCAGATTCATCCTTTGCTACAAATAATAAAGCGCTCACTTAAGGAATGCAATGTTAATGCATATTGGACATAAAAATGTTAATTTTCTTATTTTTAAAAAAATATCTGCATTTTTAATGTATTTGTAATATTGAATAAAAAAGGCTAAAGTGTTTCATTGAAACTGCCAGTTTTTTCATCCTACTGATTTATTATTAGCTGCTGCCGTAAAAAATAAATAACATAATTGCAATCAATCAATCAAATTTTATTTGTATAGCACATTTCAGCAGCAAGTCATTTCAAAGTGCTTTACATAATTAAAATAAAAACAGCATGTGACATAGAATAAACAGTGAGAAAGAGATTTTGAGAAAAAAAAAGATTAAAAAGGATAAAAACATTAAACCCGCGCCCCTTTTAGGACTGGGACTCTAACCCTCTGGGAATTTAGTCAAAAACACCGTTTGACAAGGACTCTAACCTCTAGGTTTTTTCAGACTTTAGTCAAAAACACCGTTTGACAAGGACTCTAACCTCCCAGACTTTAGCAAT
>NW_015114342.1:93819-94859 GCF_001443285.1 Poecilia latipinna | reverse complement strand
TTTTAAAGTCTATTCTTTGAGCTACAGGGAGCCAGTGTAGGGACTTTAAAACTGGTGTTATGTGCTCTATCTTCCTGGTTTTAGTGAGAACGCGAGCAGCAGCATCTGGATGAGCTGCTTCTGTTTGATTGATTTATTAGTCAGACCTGTGAAGACGCTGTTGCAGTAATCAATGCAGCTGAAGATAAATGCATGGATGAGTTTCTCTAGATCCTGCTGAGACATAAGTACTCTAATCCTGGAGATGTTCTTCAGGTGATAGAAGGCCGACTTTGTGACTGTCTTAATGTGACTCTGAATTGTTCAGGTCAGAGTCCATCACTACTCCCAGGTTTCGGGCTGATCGCTGGTTTTAGTTGTAATAACTGAAGCTGAGCACTGATTCTAGTTCGCTCCTCTTTAGGTCCAAAAATAATAACTTCAGTTTTGTTTCTGTTCAGCTGGAGAAAGTTTTGGCCCATCCACACCTTTATCTGATCTAAGCATCTGTTCAGTGATTGGATGGGTTCAGAGTCACCTGGTGACATCGTGATGTATAGCTGTGTATCATCCATGTAGTTATGGTAGCTAATCTTATTTCCTGTTATAACCTGAGCCAGTGGGAGCATATAAATATTGAATAAGAGGGGTCCTAGGATTGAACCTTGGGGTACCCCACATGTGACCTTTGACCTCTCTGGCGAGACGTTTCCGATTGAAACAAAAAAAATCCCTGTTCTTTATGTAAGATTCAAACCAGTTGAGCACCGGACCGGAGAGTCCGACCCAACTCTCCAGTCGATTCAGTAAAATGTCGTGGTCAACATTGTCAAAAGCTGCACTGAGGTCTAACAGAACCAGCACTGTGGTTCTCCCACAGTCTGTATTTATATGGATATCATTGAACACTTTTACAAGGGCTGTCTCCGTCCTGTGGTGAGCACGAAAACCAGACTGGAAGGAGTCAAAGTGGTTGGTTATTATTTTTGTGACTTTGAATCAGTAACCATTAAAACCATCATATACTTTGAAACTGGAAACATGGCTATGGCTGTAATAAG